>NW_006159453.1:1493828-1510990 GCF_000334495.1 Tupaia belangeri chinensis | reverse complement strand
GGCTTGTCCCGCCCCTCCGGCGTACGCTTGGGGAGGCGTGGCCTGAGGGGGTGACGTCAGGGTCTATCCCTGCTCCTCCTGCGACGCGCACCTATGGCCGACAGGACCCGGCTGCGCTCTGGGGCCCACAAGGCTCGGACTTCTCGAAACGCCGCAGGTAAGCACAATGTCTCTTTCCACCTTTAAAGCCTGAGAACGGGACCCAGGCCGAGTTCCAGACGGAGGCGCGCCGGGCGCTCCCGTATGTCTGCCTCGGAGAGGAGTCCCTGGTGTAGAGAAGGCCAAGAGCGTCCCTCTGCCGTTCTTGCGCTTTTGGGAAAGCTCTTCTGTGCAGACCTTCACGCCTCGAGATTTCCCCCAGCGTGGGCCGTGACCCCAGCCTCTGAGGGAAAGGGGGTGGAAGTGCTGGCAGCCCAGAGCTGGATCTCCAGAGTGGACAAGTGGCCAGGGCAGCGTGGCAGGGCTGGGCAGCTGGCCTTGCACCTAGGAGAGGTCCTCCTCCCAGACTGCTTCGGTGCCCGGCTTGTTGAAGTGTTGGACTCTGGGAGCCAATATTTGGGGGATGGAAAGAGATTTCCGCTGGAAGAATCCAGATCTCAGATTTTCAAGAGTGGTTAATCAACTAAGCAACTGTGATACATGAGAAAGTTCAGTCCCTAAAAATACAATCCCCAAAAAGATGTATTTTAACCAAGAAAAATTAACGTACCATCAATTTAGAAAAAATAAATTGGATTCCCTTTCATTTTGATTTATATACATGATTGGCAATGAAATGTGTAGGAAAGAAGAAAAGATGTACAGTTCGTTATTTGGGTAGGCATCTGCCTTGTACCTCGGGTTTGTGTAGACTTGACCTAGTATTGCTTTTTCTTTTTAATTGTAGGTGCTAAACAGACAAGTGCCTTGAAACAAGAAGATGCTTCTAAGCGGTATGAGAACTACTTGGACACCTGTATTCACTTATTTATTGCATGTTAATTGAACCAATTTTAAACAATTATGGTACTTTTTTTTTAAGAGAGGGAAGGGTTGATTTAGGAAGCACTAAACAGACTGTTATGTACTTTTGTATTCTAGACTTTACAAAAATCAAACTAGAGACTCTTAGACCACAGATGAAGGTATGAGTATCTCTAGAAAGGTGTCTGTGGGAACAACCATTTCTGAATCAGATACTTCTTTTCCATTTATACCAGTACACTCCTTTAATTGCTTTATATGCTGGCTTGGACTCACTGTCCAAGTTTCTCTTTATCATTACAAGAAACAAAGAACATCTGTTAAATGTGTTATACCAGTCCAGATTTTCATCACAAAGCTGTCCTCTGCTGTCTTTTGGCATCTAAAAGGGCAAGATATTATCTCGTGTCGAAGAAAGTTTCTACATGAGGAGTAGTCTTTGAAGGGAATTAAAAATCTGTGATTTATCACTTCAAAGACTGGCCAATCTTGTATTGGCTTTGTTCCTATTTACTCTGGCCAATCTTGTATTGGCTTTGTTCCTATTTTCTCCACGTGGGGGACCAGCAGTTAGCGTAATGGCTATGTCGCTGGACTCCCCCGTAGTCGACCGCGGTTCACGTCCCAGACCCGGTGGCTTAAAACTCACGCCGGGCACGTGTGCGTGCGTGCCCAAGATCCCAAGAGGAGAATGGAGGAGAAGGGATGGCAGTGTGACCATGACCCCTGGAGGGTGATTTCTCACTTTCTGTCTCTCTGTCTCTCTCTGTCTGTCTGGTGAGCGCACGCGCCCTATAGCGAAAACCTCTCCAAAAAAAAAAAATTATTTACTGTGTATAAGATTGCAGGCTTGTGTTCGGGCCTGAGGTTATGGTGTGGAGCAGAATAGATTCAGTTCTTGTATAGTGGAGATACTTAAATTAACACAAGTGCATAATTACAAATGGCGATAAATGTTCTAAGAGACTGATGTTATAAGGAGAAACTAATAGAGTCTAATGGGGGGAGTGACAAGGAGGTTTGCTCTCTGGTTTTCAGGGAAAGGCAGTTCTGAGGAAGTAATAAGTAAGCTGAGACCTAAGGCCGACTAAGCTTTAATCAAAAGAATAGTGAAGGGAACCAGCAGTTAGCTTAATGGCTATGTCGCTGGACTCCCACGTAGTCGACCGCAGTTCACGTCCCGGACCCGGTGGCTTAAAACTCACACCGGGCGTGTGTGCGTACGTGCCCAAGATCCCGAGAGGAGAATGGAGGAAAAGGGATTTCGGCATGACCATCCCCCCTAGGGGGTGATTTCCCGCTTTCTGTCTCTATGTCTCTCTCTGTCTGTCTGGACAGAGCACGCGCCCTATAGCGAAAAACCTCTCAAAAAAAAAAAAAAAAGAAGAATAGTGAAAAAAGAGATCCAACTGGAAGCGACAGTATGTATGAAGATCCCCAAACAAAAACCCTGGCCAGTTCAAAGAAGGTAGTGATGCTATGGTGTATGCAGCCTTCTGGGCAAGGAAGAAAAGGGCAGAATTAGCTTAGAGAGGCAGAATTCTGTGTGTACAATACCTGGTAGGTCATGGTGAGAAATTTAGATTGTCTAGGGGTGACTGGGCAAACTTTTAAGTAAGGGAGTGATGGGATTTAAGTTTTAAATGTTTTAAGATGTTAATGGTGATCATCTTTGGAATGGAGAAACTTAATGGATTTGCAATCTATTTTAGAGAATATTTCCCTGAGGAGCAGCAAGATGATACTCACTTGGCTTTGGATAATATTGATTATGATGTTAATTTGCAGGTCTCTTCATGCATCTGAGCACATATCAGTGGAGATTATATTTCCTATACAGTTTGAGGAATAGATTAGGTTGTCAGGAAAGTCATGAGGAGTTCCTCTATGCAAAAATGTATCATGACTTTCCCAATGACTTAGTAGATAAGCTGAAATATATTTTGAGCAGATCACCTAGGGTTAATGAAACAGTCAAAATCTCATGGGGCAGAGAGAAACAAAGTAAGTAGTTGATGAGGGGAGTAACCCTCCAAATTAACTCCAACTGGAAAGTACTTCTACGTTCAATCCTTTAATACTATTAAGAAATTGAACTGATGCAAAAATATCAAACTCCCACTCTTCTCATTAACTTGATCATTTAAAAAGTTATTAACATATAATAGTTTTATTATTAAATAAATTAGTAAATACATGCTTTTACATTTTCTCAATTTTAATCCTAATGTGATAAATATGAACAAATATAATCTACATAAAGCAAAAGCACTAATCCGAAGGTACAAAGTAGTCCTAAGACGAAAAAGTTTTCGAACTGCTCTTGTACACCACAGTGTCATTTATACCTCTTTGATTTAAAAATGACCTTCATGAAAAGGTGGGAGAATAGGTGTTAGTTGCAGAATTCTGTTGGGAAAACTGTCAGTCCTCCAAATTGTTTTGTAAAACATGTTACTCTGGGCAAGAAATAAGACTCTAAGATCTTAGAGGTTAGTGAAGATAGGAAGAAAAGATGAACACATTCTAGTCCAGATGTGAGAGCCAAGTCAAGGCTCATGCCAGCAAAAGGTAGTTCTGGCAGGCAAGTGGAAACCAGTGCAGGGAAGAAAAACACCGAGATGGTTATATTTTATCCTGTGATAGTGGCAGTTATTTGCAACCCTATTGACAGTAAGATTATACAGTTGCTTTTAATGAAATCCCTATAACCAGGCTCCAGCATCAAAGGTTCTGATTTAACAGCCTGCAATGGGATTCACTCACTGTATTTAAAAATCTCCTCAGATGATACTAATTTGCAGCAGCTAGACCTGAGAACCATCCTCCTATGGGCCATTGTTTGATCAGATAGCTTTGCTTTTGTGTTCCATGATGTGGGAGGGTTAGCAAAGACTGATGGTCCCAGTGTTAAAAAGGACAAGCCCTCCCAGGAAGATTTTTCTTTTAAATAATTATTTAATTTTATTTATTTATTATTATTATTCCATTTGACTGGAGAGGGAAAGGGAAAGTGAGAAGGTAAGCCCCGAGGTCCAGGACTCAAACCACAGTTGGCCATGTGGGAGTCCAGTACCTCAACCACCATGCCACCTCTGCTGGCCCCATGCTTTTTATTTTCTTAAATTATCACATAGTCTTATCGGTTCATTATAGTTTTTTCTTTCTTTCTTTCTTTCTTTGGAGAGGTTTTTGCTAGAGGGCACATGTGCTTGCCAGAAAGACAGAGACAGAGAGACAGAAAGTGAGAATTCACTCCCAGGGGGCATGGCCACGCCACAATCCCTTCTCCTCCGTTCTCCTCTCAGGATCTTGGGCATGCACGCACACATGCCCAGCGTGAGTTTAAGCCACCAGGTCCGGGACGCCAACCGCGGTCAACTACATGGGAGTTCAGCGACATAGCCATTACACCAACTGCTGGTCCTAGCAGTTTTAGCTTTAATAAATGAAAATTTAAAAGATATTAAGAGAGCTTTATTTAAAACTTAAAGCCAGGAAACAGGTTAAAACTGTTCCAATAGTAGGTGCATGAACCTATCAGTAGCTCAAGGTAAGACAAAAATCCTTAAAACCAGAAAACAAAGCACATAAGAAAATCAGTAAAGTTTTAGTCAAAAGTCATAGATTCTATTTCACCAGTTCAGTCTCATGTACTTTATCTTCCATGTGGTCCAATCTTCCCTTTTAACTTCTGGAACATAACATTCAACTCCAGACTTGTCCCTACCATTAAGTTGGCCATTTTCTTGGTTGTTTTTGTACTCTTATTTCTGTGTGACTGTATTTAATTTTCCTTCAAAACTTCTTGGAGAGCAGGTCTGGTGTTGATAAATTCTTTCAGGTTTTGTTTATCTGAGAATGTCCGTCTTTTCTTCCCACATGAAGGATAATCTTGCCGGGTACAGTGTTCTTGGTTAAAATTGTTTTTCCCTTAACACTTTGAATATATTTTCCCATTCTTTCCTTGCTTGCATTGTTTCTGATGAAGATCTGCTGTTAGTCTAATGGGATATCCTTTGTAGGTAATTTGATGTTTCTCTCGTGCCAATCTCAATATCTTATCTTTGTCTGTGGTTTTGGCCAGTCTGATTATAATGTGTCTTGAAGAAGATCTTCTTGGGTTGATTCTATTTGGGGTCCTTTGTATTTCTTGGATCTGGATCTTGGAATGCCTCTCTAGGTTTAGAAGTTTTTTTCCAGGATTTCATGGAATAGATTATGAATGTCCTTATTAGTTTCTCCACCTTATAGAATACCAATTATCCAGATGTTTGGACATTTAATGGTATCTAGTATTTCTTGTATATTATTCTCATTTGGGGGGCTATTTTCTCAGTCTTTGTGGTGGATTTTTCTAGGCCACTGATTCTGTCTTTTTCAAGGGAGATTTTGATTTCCTGTATTACGGCCTTCATCTCTAACAGTTCTGTATGATTCTTTTTTATATGTATTTCCTCTTTCAGATCATGCAAGAACTTCCTTACCTCCTGGAAATTGTTGGCTCTTTTCTCCTGTCTCTTCTAGAGTTCATTGTCTCTCTTCTCTTGCATCTCTGTTAGCTTTGTCACTATGAATATTCTAAATTCTTTATCTGACATTTCCATGAGTTCCATTGTACTGTCTCTGGGTGAAGAAGAGTTATTCTTTTCCCTTGGAGGAGAGATATTTTCTTGCTTTCTCATATTTCTTTTGCCCCTGTGGTGATTTCTGGTCATCAGATAGGTTGTGCATTTCTTCCTAATTCTTGAAGTTCAATCTGAGCATTCAGAGGCATGCTGGAAGTGGTAATCTGCAGTCTCTCTTCTGTTCCATTTTTCACTCTTTGTGCATCAGATTCAGTGGGAACTGAGAAATATTCTGACCCTAACAGTAATCAGACGTTTGGATACTGTTCACGTAGACACTCAGTTTGTGGAGACTAAGCCACCAAGGGATTAAGTTAAAAGAAAAAAAGAGAAGAGGAGAAGAGAAGAAAAAACTATAAAAAAGAGAAGAGAAGAAAAAACTATAAAAAAGAAAAAGAAGACGATAAAATAATTTTATATTTTACTTTTAAAATGCAAAAAAATTGAAAACTCTATGGTGTACATGTGCACTGCACTAAAGTGTTATTTCACACTTGAAGATCAGTAGCCATCTCAGAATAGGCCTTGGTTTGTGCCTCTCCCAGAAGGGAGTGGGAAAGGCATGAATTAGCAAGTTAAAGGAGGGGCTTGAGAGCTCAGAGAATACTTTACCTAAAAAAATTTTCAAAAAATTCAGAGACATAGAGATGGAGAGAAAAGACAGAGTTTGCCCTACCATTCTAGAAATGGATCTGAAAGGAGAAGTCTCAGCAGAAAGTCTCCATTTTTAGTCCCTGAAAGCAATATTTCACAGCTAAAATTCAGTAGCCATCTCAGAATCTAGTGTTATATTTTAAAACATGAATTATTGGAATGATAAAGCTTATAAGTAGATTAACTTTCTCATTAAAATTTTAGGAAAGCAGAACTAGAAGCAGCTGTGAGAAAGAAGATTGAGTTTGAGAGAAAAGCTCTACGTATTGTTGAACAGCTTTTAGAAGAAGATATTACAGAAGAATTTCTGATAGAGTGTGTATGTGTTGCCAAATTATTTTTGTAGTATAATATCTTTAAAGTTGTGCAACATGAACTTTCTTTGCATTACTGACGTCTTTCAATTTGTTTCTAGTAATCAGATGAAGGTAACATGCTATATCATTAATGTTTTAAAATAACCAATTATCCTATATTTCTTGTTTAATGACTTTAAAATACACTAATGAAAAGTAACAAGTATATAGCACGGTGACCATACTTAATAATATATTTCAAAATTACCAATAGTAGATTTTAGATATTCTCACCAGAAAGAAATAAGTTTGTGAAGTGATGGCTATATTAATTTCCCTAATCTCTTTCCACAATGTAGATATGCGTTGAAACATCACAACATTCCCCATAAACATATAGTTACTGTTTATCAATTTTTTTCAAGTATTTTTTTCTTTTTCTTTTTTTTTAGAGAGGTTTTTGCTATAGGGTGAGTACACTCCCTGGAGAGACAGAGACAGAAAGCGAAAAGTCACCCCCAAAGGGATTAGCCATGCCATAATCCCTTCTTCATTCTCCTCTCGGGACTTTTGGCATACACACGCCCACACCCAGCATCTTTTAAAGTCGCTGTGTCTGGGACTTGAACCATAGTCAATGACATGGGAGCCCAGCAGCCTAACCATTAATGCCATCTGCTGGTCCCCAAAACAAGTATTTTGTTACCTCTTAATTTTTTTGTTTTTTAAATGGAGGTTTTTGCTTTAGGGTGCAGGTGCTCACTGGAGAGAAAGACAGACAGAGACAGTGAAAAGGAAAGTGAGGAATCACCCCCAGAGGGGAAGACTACACCGCTACTGCATCGCTTCTCCTCCATTCTCCTCCTGGGATCTTGGGCACACATGCACACATGCCCAGAGAGAGTTTTAAGTCGTCAGGTCTGGGATTCAAATTGAGGTCAGCCGTGTGGAAGTCCAGCCTACTGGCCCTTAACTGTAGTTCTTTTAACTCTTACATCATTTGATGTTCTTCACTTAGTGCTAATGATCACATTATCAGTCTTCTATATTCTTTCTGTTATGTTAAGTAAATGAAGATTATTTTTTGTTAGTTTAATTTTATTAATTTGAATACTTTTAAAACTTGAAGCATAGATCATTCACAGCTTAACACAAAAGAATTATTATCTGCATTAATTTTTTTTTAATTTTGCTGCATTAAAATCGTGAATGGAATTTTGTTTAGATTCTCAATCCTTAAAAAAAAGAAATAAAAACTCAGCTTCTTTTACAAAAATAATTTTTAGTGTGTTTCAGAAACTTTTCTAAACAAGAAAATTATGAAATTACAGTATATAAATTGATATAGGTAGCGTGTCAGCATCTGCATGAATGATGCCACTAAAAACAAAGACAAACCAAACAAATTTTGGGATTTTGTTTGTTTGTTTGTTTATTTTAATTTTCCCAAGAGTGCAAGTGCTTACCAGAGAGAGAGAAAGTGAGAAAGCACACCCCTATGGGGCATGGTCACACTGCGGTCCCTTCTCTTCCATTTGTCCTCAGGATTTTGGGCATGCACACATATTCCCAGCATGTTTTTCCAAGCTGCTGGGTGCAGGACTTGAACTGCACAGTTAGCCATGTGGTATCCAGCTTCCTTAACCACCACGCTACTTTATCCAAGTTTTTGTGTTCTGAAAAAAATTTACATCATTCTCATTAAAAAGTACCAGACTCTATATAAGTAGATCTTTTTCAAAAAGATCTCATAATTACAAAACAAGAATTGAATTTGAGGATGTCAGAGGAATATATTTGTTGTTAGCTTATATCCGTCACCTCAATACTCTGTGCAATTTTTTTCAGAAGTAGAAAGATTGAACAAAATTTTTTTCAAGAATCAGATACTCTGTGCAATTTTTTTCAGAAGTAGAAATATTGAACAAATTTTTTTTTAAGAATCGCAGTGACATCTTTAATATCATGTGTTGATTAACAGTGAGGATACATTTTGATAAATGCATCATTAGTGATTGCAACATGCAAATGTCATAGAGCATTTTTTTATAACGTTGATTTTTTTTTTTAGAACTATCTAACTTTATTTATTTATATTTCCATTTTACAGTTTGACCACAGAGGGACAGAGAGAGAGAGAGAAAGTGAGAGAGAGAGAAAGTGAGAAAGCAAGTGGCCAGATTCAAACTCAAACCGCAGTGAAAAAGCAAGTGGCCAGATTCAGACTCAAACCGCAGTCAGCCATGCAGGAGTCCAGCGTCCTTAACTACCATGCCACCTGCCAGCCCCTACATCATAGAGCATATATCCACAAACCTAGATGAGATAGCCGTCTACATACCTAGGCTAAATGATAGAGCCTATTAAAATATTTTGGGACCACCATCATATGTACAGCCCATCACTGGCTGAAATGTTATGCTGCACATGATTATACTTTTTTTTTTTTAAGGTTGTGTTTAAGTAAGTAAGATTACATTTTAATACTTTATGTGGTTTAGTTTAATTTTTGAATATATCTTTTAAAAAATACATACTGTCATTATTTAGCTTTGATATAGCTATAGCACCACTTATTCCTCTTGACTAGAATTATTTAATAAACAATATTCTCTAAAGATGCATAGTCTGTGGCAGAAATTTTTGTTTTGAATGCTTACTATATGTTGAGCACATCTCTAAGTGTTCTTTCTTATTTCTCTCCTCTAATTCTAACCTCAAACTTAGGAGGTAGGTACCATTGTTATCCCTATGTTGTCAGATGAGATCAGTGAGGCTTAGAAAGTTAGAAATAAACATTTCTATTAATCTGGGATTATATGCCACTCTCATTTCACTTCAGGGGAAATTCATCACACCTGCTCACTACAGTGACGTTGTGGATGAGCGCTCTATTATCAAACTCTGCGGTTATCCTTTATGTCAGAAGAAGCTGGGAGTAGTAAGTAACTTTTTTTTTTTAATATAGGTTTTTTTTTTTATTGTTTCAGGTTTTATTGTTTGGGTTTTTAGCTAAAAATCTTGTAGAAAGAACAAGAAATGAAACCTGAGGTCATGAACTAATGAAGTGGGTTGGCCAAAGATACGATATATAGATGACTTAATCTTAAAAGGTTATGGTTATTTCTTGGATTCTTTTGTAATCTGTACTTTCTTTTCATTAGGTACCAAGGCAGAAATATAAAATTTCTACAAAAACCAATAAAGTCTATGATATTACTGAAAGAAAGGTAAGTTTAAAGGCAGTTTTCAATGTGGCAGTTAATTTTTAATGATACTAAATGGAATTATAAAAATAATTGTTTGAGAGACCAGCAGATGGCCTAATGGTTACATTGCTGGACTCCCACATAGTCCACTGTGATTCCAGTCCTGGACCTGGTGGCTTGAACTCATGCTGGGCATGTGTGCATGTATGCCTAAAATCCCAAGAGGAGAATGGAGGAGAAGGGATTGCAGCATGGACATCCCCTTGGCGGGTGATTTCTGGCTTTCTGTTTCTCCATCACTCTCTTTCTTTCCAACAAGTGCAGGCTCCCTATAGCAAAAACTCCCCCCCCCAAAAAAAATAATAATAAATTGTTTAGGGACCAGCAGATGGTAGAATGGTTATGTCACTGGACTCCCAGACAGTCGGCCATGCTTTGAGTCCCAGACCCGGTGGGTTAAAACTCATGCTAGGTGTGTGTGAGTGCCCAAAATCCCGAGGGGAGACTGAAGAAGAAGAGATTGCAGTGTAGCCCTCCCCCAGGGGGTGTGTGTGTGATTTCTCATCTCTCTCTCTCTCTTTCTCTCTCTCTCTCTCCCTGTCTTTCTATTTTTCTATCTCTCTGGCTAGCACATATGCCCTATGGCAAAAATCTCTCTAAAAAAATAAATAAAATACAATTGTTTAGGGCCAGCTAGGTGACATAGTGGTTAAGATGGCTGGGCCCCACATAGCTAACTGCACAGTTGAGTCATGGACCCAGTGGCTTGAAAAATATGCTGGGCATGTGTGTGTGTGTGTGTGTGTGTGTGCGTGCGTGCACCCAAAATCCTGAGAGAGGATGGAGGAGAAGGAATTGTGGCATGGTCATTCCTCTGGGGAATGCTTTCTCACTTTTTTTTCCTGTCTCCAGAGAGTGCATACAATGCATAGCAAATTATAATAAATAAATGTTTTACCTTGTTTCTGTTAGAAAATAACCTTGTTAAAAGTTTAATTTTGACCAGCAGATGGCATAATGGCTATGTTGTTAGACTCCCATGTAGTCAACTTCAGTTTGATGCCAGACCCAGTGGCTTAAAACTCACAGTAGGTACATGTGTGTGCATGCCCAAAATCCCAAGAGGAGAATGGAGGAGAAGGGATTGCAGCACATGACCATCCCCCTGAGGAGTGATTTCTCCTTTCCTATTTCTCTGTGTCTCTGTCTCTGTCTCTCTCTCTCTGGTGAGCGTATGCACCCTATAACAAAATCTCTCAAAAAAAAAAAAAAGTTTGGTTTTATTTGTAAAATTTCAACCAAGTATTAATAATTCTTAACATTTGGGACCAACAGATGGTATAATGGTTATGTCACTGGACTCTCACATAGTGGACCACCATTTAAGTCCCAGATCCAATGGCTTAAACTCACGCCTGGTGCATGTGCGTGGATGCCCAAAATCCTGAGAAGGAGAATGGAGAAGGGATTGTGGCAGAGCCCCCCCCTGCGCCGGGGTGTGTGTGTGTGTGTGTGTGTGTGTGATTTCTTGCTTTCTGTCTCTCTGACAAGTGTATGCACCCTATAGCAAAAATCTCTTAAAAATTTTTTTAATTAAAAATACATATTTATAAAAATCTAGTCCAAGTAATTATGGAAAAGAATAGTCAGTAACCTACTTACCACATACATGGACAGTCAATATATGGTAATGGGAATATTGTAGACCATTGGTGAAAAGTGGAGTTTTCAGTAAATAGTACTGCCATAATTAGTTACCCATTGGAAAAAATGAAAATCCACCTCTATGTTGGCCTGCATGCAAAGATTACTTTAGGTAGTTTAAAACCTAAGTGTAACAGGCAAACTATTTTAAAGGCTATATAGGAGAATGTAATTTTAGGATAAAGAGAATTTTTTAAAATAAGATTAAAAGTTATAGAGCATAGAGGAAAAACTAATAAATTTTTGTACATTAAAATTTCAAGTTCTCGGACTAGCAGGTGGCATGGTGGTTAAGGCACCAGATCCCACATGACTGACTCGGTGGTTAAAGGCTAGGACCCAGCAGGTTGAAAATCACGTTGGGTACATGTGCTTGAGTGCCTAACATCCCTAGAGGAGAATGGAGAAGGGGTGCAGTATTGCCAACCCCTCGCTGGGGGGCTGATTTCTCAGCTGATTTCCTTTTCTCAGTGAGCTCATGTGCCCTATGGCGAAAACCTTAAAAAATGACACATGTAAGCTTTTGTTCATCAAAAAGTTACAAAAAGTGAAGAGTTAAGCCATAAACCAGAAGAAGATATATTTTTCACATGTAATTGACCACAAATTCATATTCAGCGTATATGGCATATTAATTGAAAAAAACATGAATTGGGTCAGCCAATGGCATGGTGGTTAAGGTTGGATCCCACATGACCAACTATGTGATTCTAGTCCTGGATTCTGCAGTTTAAAAACATGCTGAGCACATGTACATGCATACCTGAAATCCCAAAAAGAGGGCGAAATGGAGGAGAAGGGGTTACGTCATGACCATTCCCCATAGGGTACTTTCTCACTCCCACCTCTCTGTCTTTCCAGTGAGTGCACATGACCCCTGGCAAAACTAAAGACATATTAATAGAAAAAATGTTTTTAAAGATTATTTAAATTTGTGTTATTTGACCAGAGAGAAATAGGGAGACTGAGAAAGCAAGCAGCCAGGTCTGGGACTCAAACCACAGTTGGTCATGTGGGAGTCCAACACCTTAACTGCAGTGCCACCTGCTGACCCAATTAATGAAATTTCACACAGAATTTTTTTTTTTTGGAAAGGTTTTTGCTGTAGGGCGCGTGCGCTCGCCAGAAAGAGAGAGACAGAAAGATAGAAAGCAAGAAATCACCCCCCAGCGGGGATGGCTACGCTGCAATCCCTTCTCCTCCATTCTTCTCTCGGGATCTTGGGCACACACGCACATGTGCCCAGTGTGAGTTTAAACCACCAGGTCCGGGACTCGAACCGCGGTCAACTACATGGGAGTCCAGCGACATAGCCATTACGCTAACTGGTGGTCCCTCACACAGAATTTTAATGGCTAGTGAGCATTCAAAAAATGCTCGATCTTTTGCTTTTGTTATTTTAATTGCCAAAGGGAATGTACATGAGAGGGAAAGAAAGATAACTCAGCTGCCTTGATTTCCACACCACCTGCTGGCCCCATCAAATCTTTCTATTCCTTTGCCTGTACCCTACAGAAATTCTTGCCCATACATATTAGAATGTTCACAGCTAGGAAAACAAAATAGTGTGTGTATATACATACATACACACACAAACACACACACATACATATATATACATACATACAGTGGAATGTTATTCAGCCTCAAAAAGGAAGGGAATCCTGACACATTACAACATGAGTGAACCTTAAGTACATTATACTAAGTGATATCAGTCAATACAAAAGGATAAATGTATGATTCTAGGTATATGAGTTACCTAGAAATAGATTCATAGAGCTAGAAGGAGTGGTAATGTGAGTTAATATTTAATGGGTATAGAGTTTCAGTTTTGTAAGAAGAAGAGTTCTAAAGGTGAGTAGCAGTGATGATTACACAATAGTGGGAAGGTACTTAATGCCATATAACTTTATACTTAAAAATAATTAATGTGATAAATTTTGTATTATGTATGTTTTATTGCAATTTAAATAGCTATAATTATAAAAAAAAAAAGAAAAAGTTCCTGGTAACATTGTAGAAATAGCAAAAGAATTATTAATAGAAACAACTCTGGGCCAGCCTGTGACATGGTGGCTAAGGCAGCCAGATCCCACATGGTCAACCGTGACTCTAGTCATAGACTCTGTAGTTTAGAAACACTGGACACGTGAAAGCCTACATGCCAAAACCCAAAAGAAAGGAGAGATGGAGAAGGAATTGTAGTATGGCCATTCCCTGCACAGGGTGCTTTCTCACTTTTCCTCTCTTTCTGTCTCTAGTGAGTGCATACATCCTTTGACAAACTGAAAAAAAAAAAAAAAGAGAACTCAGTTGTCTATAAACAGTAAATTATAACATGCTAAAAAAAAAAAACAGGATATAATACACAGTGGAAATGATAAATTACAACTACATGAGTATCTTAAAAATATAATTTTGGACAAGAGAAGACAGTATAGCAATGACTTTGTTTAGGTAAAGTTTAAAAACAGGCAAAACTGAATGATATGTTTTATAGAGAAGTGTATATAGGTGGCAAAACTAGAGAAAAGCAAGGTAATGATTAATGCCAATATATATAATGTCTAATATATAATAGTGGTTTCCTCTGAGGAATGTGGATGGTCATGCATTTGAGGAGGGGGATACAGGGAAGCCTTCAAAGGTACAGGATCTTATTTCTTGCCTTAGGTGAAAGATTTCTGGATTTTTATTTTATTCTTTGAACAATAAATTTATATTTTGTCTTTTTGATATAGCTTCTAATGTTTGACAATGAGAAAAAACTTTTTAATGTTTTCTCCAGGCTTTTTGCAGCAATTTCTGTTATAGAGCATCTAAGTTTTTTGAAGCACAAATTCCCAAAACTCCAATATGGGTTCGAGAAGAAGAAAGGTAATTTAAATCATTACATATAAACATGTATTTGTATATTTTAATAATTTCTTTCTGCTTTTTGAAATAGACTGAGAGTACATCTGTTATTCTATACAGTGTTACCATTTTCCACACTAATTGTGGGAAATGGCTATATTTTAAGCATAACTACTTACTTTTATAATCAGAAAACTCATACATACAAATGTTATTTGCTGTTTTAGCTTTAATCACAAAATTGGGACTTTATCTCTGGCATCTTCTTGTATGTCAGTGAATCCTTTTAATATGATAATCTTGAAGTAAGACCATGAAATTATGGATCGACCAGCAGATGATGTAATGGTTACATCACTGGACTCCCAAATGGTTGACCATGGTTTGAGTCCCAGACCCAGTGGCTTCAAACTCAGGCCAGGGTCATATGCATGCATGCCCAAAACCCTGAGAGGAGAATGGAGAAGAAGAGATTGTGGTATGGCCATACTCCCTGGGAGTGGGGGAGAGAGTGATTTCTCCCTTTCTGTCTCTCTGGCAAGCACATGCACCCTATAGCAAAAATCTCTTAAAAAAAAAAAAAAGAACTACTGGATCTTGGGATCCATCTGAAGTCACTTTGTTGTTATGAAACTATGAACTAATGTTAAAATGTTCAGGTTACTAGGTCCAGGTGATGGTACAGTGGTAACACATCTGGACCGAGGTGGGGAAGGTCCTCAATTTCCATTCTAGGACCTCCGCAAGTATGCTGGACATGAGCACATGTTCATGAGCCAGGCCAGTTAAGACTGGAGGTAGATGGCAGTTGAAGACCCTGTGGCAAGTGTCTATGTCTCCCTCCTTCTCTCTCTAAACTTTTATTTATTTACTTATTTACTTACTTACTTTCATTCACTGTACATCATTACAGCATACAAAATGAATTTTCCATCCAGAATACACTGTATATTGGCTCAATCAAGCACATCAACATACATGTTATCATCAACAAATAATTTTCCATTTCTTGTTTCCTGTATATTTTGCTTTTTTTTCCCATCCTTGATTCCCTCTCTCACCCTCTGCCGTGTCCCACCCTCTTCCCATACCGTCTATGGTATCCATGGTTGCTTTCTATGCCTTTTCCCCCCATTTTATTGATTCGCTAAATAACTTAATTAATCTGAATATTTTCAATAGCAAGTGCAGCTGATATATACATATCCATGAATACAAGTCTGACTTTAGGCATAAACTTCAGTGAGTAGAATGCACATACTATAAAGTAGCACTTAGCTGGGGCTATGTAGCTTACTGCAGTCATCAAATAGGGTTTTTTTTAGAAAGGTTTTTGCTATAGAGCACATGCACTTACCAGACAGACAGAGAGAGACAAAAAGACAGAAAGCAAGAAATCACCCCCCAGGGAGAATGGCTATGCCGCATTCCCTTCTCCTCCATTCTCCTCTCGGGATCTTGGGCATGCACGCACATGCTCCGGCGTGAGTTTTAAGCCACCGGGTCCGGGACTCGAGCCGCGGTCCACTACATGGGAGTCCAGCAACACAACCATTACACTAACTGCTGGTCCCTCAAATAGGTATTTTTAATGAGTTATTTTTAATTTCAAAAAAAATCTCTCTAAACTTTGAAATAAATTACGTACAAATAATTTCAGGTTATTAATTCACCTAGTCTTTATTGAAATTAGTATAATATTCTATATATTTAAAGAAAGCCAATTAAAAGTCACTTTTTTGCAAAAAAAATGTTTATAGGCATTGCTGGAGTTTTCTTTCTTGGGAAATAAACACTTGCAATATTTTACTATATGCTGAATTTGAGGAAATTTTTAAATAAAGGTGAGATGGCATAAAATGTAATAATGGTAACAAATATGAAGGTAAAGGTGAAATGGCATAAAATGTAATAATGGTAACAAAAATGAAGGTAATGTCTAGAAATTAGCAACAAAGGCTTAACGAGATAATTCGCGTTTGAAAGAGTATCATGGCAACTATAAGGCAGTGCCCTTTGTGATAAGATAGTGAAGATCTATGCTAAGAAACATAATGACTTAAATATGAGATTCAAGTTAACAGAAAATCTCTACCTGCAAAGAAAGAAAGCCTTAAAGTCTTATCTGATGCACCAGGTGATATGACAGCACTCTTAATTTCCCTAGCATCAGTTACACCAATGACACTACTTTTGATGGAGAACCTTTGCCTGCCAATCCAATCCTGTGTGATTTAGAATATGTAAAATACACCATGGTGTGGCCTTTTTAAATTGAATTAAACATAGTGATGACTGAATTATTCATTTCATCACCAGCTATCAATTCTCTTGTTTGGAGGATAAAGGACTATAGCATTATCCAAGGTGACCCGGAAGCTCAGAACAGTTTTTACTTGCCACTTTCTTTTTCTCCTTTTTTAATGTCTTTCACCAGAGCTGCCAATTGACAGCAACATATTCCATTCCCCATTAAGACCAGTGTTTCCTTAAGTTACCCTTAACTGTGCATCCAATTATATACAGTATAATATAGCCCTTAATTATGTATAACACCTGTCAATTTATAACCATATCAGTGCCATTTATATTTTGATGCATGTGTTACCTTAATTTCTAAATTCTTAGTAGGGATTATGCCAGTGTTAATTAATGAATCCACTAGAGGTCACTGTTTTTCACAGAGAGATTTTTGTGTGTGCAAGGTAGAGATCAGAATTCTAGATTCGGTATTTTAAAAAGCTATCTAGCTACTGTACATATGAGGTTAACAGAAATATACTTTAAGGAAAGTCTGTTTACATACAGTGTGGGGTATGATTTTTAGAACTAACCTTACAAGGGAAAGA
>NW_006159453.1:1478125-1493797 GCF_000334495.1 Tupaia belangeri chinensis | reverse complement strand
TTATTTTAAATGGTAGCATTTATTATTTAATTAGCTTACAGTGAACTGTAATAATTGCATAATAATATTAATTTTAATCATAATTTTAAACAAGAATGAATTTTAAAATTTACTTAAGCAATTAGATATCTTACTGCAATGATTTCCAAACTTTTTGATGATTAAAGTGCATTTTACATTATGATCCTATATATGCATATAACTGAAACGAAAGTTTTATGAAACAATATTTATCCTTACTACATGGAACAGCTTTGATATTTCTACTCTTTTGGCTTATAAAATTGCCGATAGCAGGCCCAGCTACTGTGGTAAAGTGGTAGGGCAGCCTTGCATGAGGGTAGGCCATATGGGAGGCCTGGTTTTTGTTTCTAGACCAACCTAAACAGGCTGAGTGTGGTAGCACAAGCATGTAATCCTAGGCTCCTGGGAGGCTGGGGCAGGAAAATTGCAACATGGTAAGAAACTGTCAAAAATACCTCTCTGAGGGCTAGCAGGTGGCATGGTGATTAAGGGCATTGGACTCCCACGTGATCGACCGCAGTTCAGTCTCAGACCTGGCAACTTCTTTCTCACTTTCTCCCTCTCTTGCTCTGTCCCTCTCTGGTCAAATTAAAACAAATAATAAATAAATGAAGTTAAATAATTTACTTTTTAAAAAAAAATCTCTGGCTTTCCCTCTGCTCCCTTCTTTCCCTCCCTCTCATTAATAAACAAAAACAAAAAAGCCTCACAGCAATCAGTTCTTTGATTGGTTCTGATCTGCAGTTTGAAGAGCACTGTTTTGTTGGGTCTAGTTCAAGCTTTTAGTTGCTTTACTGTGGGAAAGTCACTTACCAATACTTGGCTCCTGTTTTCTCATTTGTAAAAGTGGCTACATTTCACCTTAGTGCTCTTTAGTTTTGAAGTTTTACAGCTCTAAGTCAATCATGTCATTAGTCACTACTATAGTAAAAGTCTTCTGGATTAAAAAGTGTCTTATTTGGGGGCAACAGGTGGTATGGTGGTTAAGGTGCTGGATCCCACATGGCCAACTGTGTAGTTTGAATCCTGGACCTAGCAGCTTGAAAAACATGTGTACATGTGTGTCCAAATTCCCAAGAAGGAGGCAACAAGATTGCAGCATACCCATCCTTCTTGGAAGGTGATTTCTCACTATCTGTCTCTCTCTCCAGTGAGTACATATTCTCTATGGCTTTAAAAAACAAAAAGCCTTACTTATAAAAATGTTGGAAAATTATCAGCATAGGACTAAGTAAACTTATACTACCTTATAGGAATGTCTCATTTAAAAAATCTAGAATGAAAGTTACCGACTTCAGTAATATGAACTCTTTAATCCATAAAGATGAAGACTGGCAACCCATTGGATCACAGTTGTGTGTATTGCAGGGGGTGGGGAGGTTAGACAGGATCTTGTTGTGTTGTGACACTCTTGCCTCAGCTTCCTGAATAGCTGGGACTGGAAGTGTACACCACCCTGCCCGCCCAGCTCATTTAGACAGGGTCTCACCACATTGTCCATGCTGGCTGCAAGCTCTTGATCCTCCTGCCTCAGCTTCAAGTGGCTAGGCCCATATGTGCATGTCACCGTACCCAACTTCTTATGGTGAGCCTGGAAATGAACCTGGGCCTCCCAGGTGACCCAGGTGACCTAATAGCAGCATCCAGTGTACACTACTACAGCTGGGCCAAAACTTTTAAAATTATGAAGGAAAGCTTGAGATGTTTCAGAATACGTCCTGAACAATTTGAACCTGACGTCTTTGGATATCACTATAATCTCTATACCATTTGGAAATAGAGTATTGAATTTAACACAGTTCAGTCTTTCTTGAATTATGAAAGCCAATATAAATTTATTTACCAGATTCTAAAACTCTAAAACCTGGTAGTGTCCTTTAGAATTTGTAAGACTTGGGACCAGCAGTTAGCGTAATGGCTGTGTTGCTGGACTCACA
This sequence comes from Tupaia belangeri chinensis, assembly GCF_000334495.1. NCBI lineage: Eukaryota > Metazoa > Chordata > Mammalia > Scandentia > Tupaiidae > Tupaia > Tupaia belangeri. Next base: position 1,491,836 of record NW_006159453.1, on the reverse strand, counting down.
TGTAGTCGACTGCTGTTCAAGTCCCGGACCTGGTGGCTTAAACTCATGCCGGGTGCATGTGCATGTGTGCCCAAGATCCCAAGAGGAGAAGGGATTGTGGCGTGGCCATCCCCCCTGGGGGGTGATTTCTCGCTTTCTATCTCTCTGTCTTTCTGGCAAGCGCACATGCCCTGTAGCAAAAACCTCTCCCAACAAACAAACAAAAAGAATTTGTAAGACTTTATACTTAAGAACTCTATCTCATTGTTACATATGCAGAAATAGATTTAGGTAAGATTTAGACAAATTTACAAATTCTACTTTTATTGAGGCTTTTGAGTCAGAAAGGGCCTTGGAGGTTTTCTAATTCCTCATTTGTTAGCATATAAAAACATACCTGCTGTATGGCCTTAATGTTAAGGAGAGTAAAGTGCTTCTCACAGAGCATCTCTGGACATCCAGTTCAAAACAAAACATTGACCTAGAATGGTCTAGGTCATGACGTAGTGTGATGCGTCTTGGGTTATGAGTCAGAAATTTTTTACCCCACTTGGTGGCAAGAAACAGACCATACGCAGTTCTGATGCTCTGGAACAGTGCACTCATTTAGATAGTCATATCGTTGAATTTATAAATGTGCTTGATTAAACGAAAGTTCTGATGAGTCCTTGAAAGAGGGAAATTTCTTGAATTGTAACCTGAAATCTAAAGATGGAAAAACAAATGCAGAAAATCAAATTTTTATTTTTAAAGATTAAATTGGGCCGAATGGTTAATGCTGACAGAGCTAAAAGCGCCATCATGTGGTCCAGAGTAGGGGATTTTCACACATCGCTTCTTGGCAATAACAGTATAATCTCAGAGGTGCGGAAGCCAAAAACCTCTGCAGAACAATTTCTATAACCTCTTCCTGAACAGCCATTTTTGTTGCTTGGTATACAGAATAAAAGCTTTCTAAAATACATTTTTAACATGCCTCAAAATGTATTTGAAAAATTCCCATGGTAGGGGGAATTCTAGTCTACCGCTTATGTTGGTTTTATGTATAATATACATATTCCAAGTGTATAAATATATACACGAGTTTTGGGGGCATAAGTTTATTTTCAGTTTTAGATTTATTTTTCTGGAGTTGAAACTAATATATTAAATTTATGCCTTAGTGAAAATAAGATGAAAATGTTTATGAAGAACCAGCTTGTAGCTATTCTTTAACAAGATGGTTACTTTGGGTTTTTTTAATGTTAAAAAAATTTTTTTATTGTAATTTGTGATTTATAAGTAATCATTGTACATTTTTGTGGGCCTTTTTAAATGAATAATTTAACTTTATTTATTTAATTTTGCTGGAGAGAGAAAGAGGGAAAGTGAGAAAACAAACCATAGGCCCAGGACTCAAACCATGGTCAGCCAGGTGCCCTTAACACCACCTGTCAGCCCCCTTATTTTTGTTTTTTAAAATGAGCTTTCAGGGGGCCAGCAGATATCAAGGGGCGTAGTGGTTATGTTACTGGACTCCCACATGTCTGACCACAGTTTGAATCCCAGACCCTGTGGCTTGAAAAATCACTTTGGCACATGTGTGTGTGCATACCCACGATCCCATGGGGATTGCGGCGTGACCATCCCCCCTGGGGGGTGATTTCTCGCTTTCTGTCTCTATGTCTCTCTCTCTGTCTGTCTGGCGAGCGCACGCGCCCTATAGCAAAAACCTCTCCAAAAAAAAAAAAAAATCACTTTGGCACATGTATGTGTGCATACCCACGATCCCATGGGAAGAATGGAGAAGGGATTGTGGTGTGGCCATTCCCCCGGGGGCTGGGGGGTGATTTCTCGCTTTTCTTCTTTCTGTCTTTCTCCCCCCTCCACAAGCCCCACCCTCCACAAGTACACATGCCATAAGGCAAAAACCTCTCCAATAAATAAATACATAATAAAATGAGGTTTCAGAACTATCTTCGGCATAATATAAATTGTGAAGAAGATATTGGAAGATGCTTGGCTCAGAGAGGTGGCACTCACAGGGCTATCTTGGTGTCACGGTACTCACTCAATGCTCAAGCAATGCTGGATGTGTGTAGAAGATAGCATGTTTGATTCCTAGATCATCTGAGCATGCTGGGTGCCTGTACCAATGATCCCGACTGGGAAGGCTGGGAGAGAGTCTCACTGTGAGACCGTTAAGAGTGTTTGCCTTTCTCTGGCTCACACACGCGCTCTCTCTTTAAAAAATAAACTGAAAAAATAAAAGAAGTAGCATGTGTAACAAAATAATTTAAATTTCATCTAAGGGGTAGAAAAGAAAGTGCAGTATAACATGGTGCTTCATTCTAAAACAGCATGCAGCAAAACAGAAGTTTTATATTCAGCCTTTCCAATACCTCAGTAAACCTAAATCTAGCTTATTTTAGTGTCAAGTCCCAATTCTTCACTTCATGGATTAGGAATCAGGGAGAGTAGTCACTTACGAAACATCTAACATCAAGAAATAATATTGTGTGTAGTTCTCTTTGCCTGGCATTAGAAAAATTAAAGTAGAGAAAAATAGTGATTTGTAAAATACACTGAATTTTTCTGTAAGAGGGGTTAAGCTAATCCCTTTGGGTCTTTTTCCTAACATCAATTAGAGAAAATGTGTGGTAGGTGGAGCATGGGCTTTGAAATCAGGCTTCAGTTTGAATCCTTGATTTACTGCTTGCTAGTTGTGATCTCAGGAAGTCAGTTAAACTCTCAAACCTTCAATTTCCTCATCTATAAAAATAAAATTAGGGACCAGCAGATCGTGTCATGGCTATGTCCCTGGACTCCCACAGAGCTGACCACAGTTCAAATCCCAGACTCAGTGACTTCTCAGTGACTGGGCACGTGTGTGTGTGCATGACCAAGATCCCAAGAGGAGACTGGAGGAGAAGGGATTGCAGCATGGCCATTCTACCTGGGGGTGGGTTGGGGTGGGGGTCGGGGGGACTGCTTGCTTCTTGTTTCTCTTTCTCTGGTGAGTTCATGCACACTATAGTAAAAATCTCTCTTTAAAATATTACAAGTCATTTGGGGTTAAATAAAATGATGTGTAAACCCACCTAATAGACAGTTTAGGAAGATGAAAAGTGCCAGAGATGAATGGCAGTAATAGTTGCACAACAGTGTAAAGATACTTAGTGCCACTGACTGTCCACTTTATTAAATGGTAAGTTTTATGTTTTGTATATTTTAAAATTTGAATAAAAATCTAGCTGACAGGCCAGCCAGTGGTGTGGTAGTTAAGGCAGCTAGATCCTATGTGGCTAACTGCAAAGGTCAAGTCCTGGACCTGGTGGCTGGAAGAACATGCCAGCCATATATGCATGCATGCCCAAAATCTCAGAACGAATGAGAAATGGAGAAGGGGTTGCAATGTGCGCATTTCCCGTGAAAGGTTCTTTCTTGTCCCCCACCCCACATTCCACTCCAGTGAGCACATGTGTCCTCTAGCAGATTAAAAAGGAAAATAAAACCCCTGGCCCTGTAGCCTATGGTTAAGGGAGATGGATCTCACACGGCCAGCTGTTTCAATCCCGGTCCTGGTGGCTTAAAAACCCCAGTGTGAGTATGCCCCAAATCCTGACAGGGTGGAGACGTGGAGGAAAAAGGATTGTGGTATGACCATGCCACGCTGAGAGGCAGGGACTTTCTCTCTTTCTGGAGAGCACATGTACCTTCTGACAATTAAAAATGTAGCATAGAGTAGGCACTATGTGCTGAATTTTCTCTTTCATCTTTTAGAGATTACATTTTCTTTTAATTTTCAATAAATATCAAGTTGTATAGCTGGGGGTTTGCATTCATGATTTATAGTAATGTTTCCATTTTGATTACCCTTTGGTTCACCTACACTTGGACCTCATTCTTATTTAGACCTATTGTGCCTCCAAGATCTGAAATAAGAGCTTCCCGTCTCTGACCACAGCCTCTATCTCATCTATAGCTATCACTCCCGAGTCGGCTCTGTGACCTCATTTTGACCTCCTGTCTGTGTTCTAGCTATGTTCTCCTGAGTTGGTAGACCACTATTAACATTTGTTTGCTTGAGCTCCATGGTCCACAATTGCAGTATTGTCCTCTCAAATAATCTCACATTCCTTCTCAGTTAACCTTTTATAATGTTCATCTTCCAATTTCTGCCTTCCCAGTCATCCTTTTTAAAATTTTTTCCCCTGGGTTACTGGAATTGGAATAATATTCAGTGCTTAAGTTACTGAACATTATTGGGGGCAATTCTCAAATACAACCGTCAGCATTTTAGATAAGCTGTGTCATTGAATTCCGTCCTCACAACATCACTGGGGAAATAGTATGTTATTCATTTTACAGATGATAGAACCTAAGGCTCAGAGTGGTATAATGACTCACCTGAGGACACTGGCTCATATATGTAGATGTGGGATTTAAACTCAGGTCTGTCTGATACCTAACCATGTACTTTTTGCATTCCTTTTGTCCTGTTCTCAACCGGGTGCTCACAGTTTTTTGTTTTTTATTGACTGTTTGAAACATGCAGACCTTTTTTTGCTCTTCCTAAACCTTGAACTCAACCTCCAACCTACAGTAGGTCATTTCACCACCTCTGCTGAAACAATGGGGGCATCCAGCAGAATCTCCTTCAGCATTACTGTCTTCATATGCACACTCATTTCTTGGCCTCCTCATTGCTAATATAGTATGCTCTTCTATGTTACTGTTCATTCTCTCCCCAGGGCCTTGCTTTATGGTTCGTTTCTATTCTTCAAGATCTCCTTTTATACTGATTCTTCCCCTGTGCTTTAAAAAAGAAAAGAAAAAAAAAATGACCATTGGGCATACCATTGAGCAGTCCTGTGGCCATTGGTGATCCTAGTGAGTCACTTCAGTGGAGTAATGGGTACAGAATTCAGAAAGCAAAGAAATGATGACTGGATAGGAGAAAATGAATTGAAAATAATGAGTGTAGTCTTCTTCTAAAGAAAACTTAATGATGAAAGGGGAAAAGGCTGTATTTTTTTTTTTTTTTTTTTGAGAAATTTTCACTGTAGGGCACGTGCGCTCGCCAGACAGACAGAGAGAGACATAGAGACAGAAAGTGAGAAATCATCCCCCAGGGGGGATGGTCACGCCGCAATCTCTTCTCCTCCATTCTCCTCTCAGGATCCTGGGCACGCACGCCCACGCGCCCAGCATGAGTTTTAAGCCACCGGGTCAGGGACACGAACCGCGGTCGACTACGTGGGAGTCCAGCGACATAGCCATTACGCCAACTGCTGGTTCCCGAAAAGGCTGTATTTTTGAAGGACAGTTTTTTTTTTTCCTTTTAAAAACCTAGATTAAAAAAAGAAAAACAAAAAACCTAAATTTAGGCATGATTAAATTACATTTCAGAAAACCAGTCTTTAGAAAAGAGAGGAAAAAGGGAAAAGTTTATGGAATAACACCGCATAAGAAGGCTAGCAGGATTAACTTCAAATGCCTTTGTGTACAAACTACATCAATCTACATAAGCTCGGCTAAAAATGACTCCTCTCAGCAGAAAGTTTTTCTTCTCTGATTTTCAGTAGTAGCTCATGTACCTCTCATAGAACTTATCACTTACTCTCTTGAATTATATGTAACAGTATTATTACTACTATGAGCCGTACATTCTGGGTTTAAGTCCCAGTTTCACCACTTACTAGCTATTTGATTTGGAGCAAATTATTTATTCTCTCTCTGTGTTTTTGTTTTTGTTTTTAATGTAGAACATGGGGATGATAGTGGTAGCTACATCATTGCTATCAGGATTAATATTAGTAAAGTTCTTTAGAACACACATTTTCTCCTACTATATTATACGGTCTTTAAGACCTTATAATGGGGACCCAGGGACCAGCAGATGGTGTGGTGGTTAAGGTTCCCAGACTCCCACGTGGTTGCTGCAATTTGAGTCCTGGACCTGGCAGCCTGCTTTCTCTCTCCCCCCTCCCGGCCCCCTTACTCTAACTCTCACTCTACCCTCTCTGGTCAGTTTTTTTAAAAAAAGGTAAATAAGTTTAAATAAAATCATTATTTTAAAAAGAATAGAGACTCATTCTTTGTATTAGTTAACATACCCAACACAGTTGATACATATTATAATTCAGATTTTTCAAGAATTTTGAATGATAGAATATGCTCTACATTTGCAAGTTAGCCATTGGATGTAAGAATCCAGTTGAGAATCATTATGTATGCACATACTTCCCCGCCCCCCATAGTGATAGTCAGACACCAGTATTGCCAGACAGCTCAGCTGCTTGGTGCTGAACCTTGATCATTTTAGCCAGGAAGGCTTGGGCATGGGCAAGGATGTGGGATAGAGAGAACAGAAGTGGGAAGAAATAGTCAACAGGCAATAAAAAATGCTACAGTAAATGTTAGCATATTGTTTAGACCAAAAAATCTCTTAATGGGAGCTGTAAGTACCCCTGGAGTAGTCAAGGCTACTCACCTTCCACACAGGATCAATCATCTTCGAACAGTGCTAAAACAAGATAGCTTCTATGACTAGAATTTTAGTGGATAGGAAGCTATAGGGTGAACAGGATAATTGGAATGCTTGAGAAAGGATCTGCCTGGATTGGCTAATAAAAAAGAAAAATAACTTCTTACTTTCAAACAAGTCAATGTCCATTGGCTTATTTTACCTTCTAAATTTTTTTATTATTGGTCTTGGGGACTTTTTTTTATCCATAGGATATATGTACTCACCTGAGAAACAAAGACAGAAAGAATGCATTCCCTCCCTCCCATCATGGAGTGTGGTCATGCCACAGTCCCTTCTCCATTTCTCCACCCTGTTGGGATTTGAGGCACCCATGTACATGCACTCAGCATGTTTTTCAAGCTGCAGTTGGCCATGTAGGATTCAGCTTCCTTAACCATCAGACCAAGAACCAGCCTAGTTTGGGGGATTCTTGAATTTCAGGGGAATCTCTAGAACAGGTATGGAAACATTGGTTTCATCTGTAAGCCTCCTTTGGCCTGTTGGCTGGAAAGGAATTTAATGGGAAAGAATGCCTTTGTCAGTTCATGGTGCCTCCTGTAAATAAGGAAAGGATTGACAAGAGAAGCCATTCCCTATAGCACCTCTTAAACTTGGTACTGAACAAAGGATGAATGTAGTTATCAAAGCAATGGTTACAAAGTTGTTGGTGCAATGTTTAATCATATAGAAAACTTGGGACCAGCAGATGGCATAATGGTTACTTGTTGGATTCCCACATGGCTGAGTGAAGTTTGAGTCCCAAACCCAAAGGCTTGAAACTAACACTAGTTGCAAGTGCATGCGTGCCCAATATCCTGAGAGGAGAATGAAGAAGTTATTGTGGCGTGGTCATCCCCCCAGGGGGTGATTTCTTGCTTCTGTCTCCCCATCTTTCTGTCTATCCAGAAAGCACACGTGCCCTATAGCAAAAATCTCTCTTTAAAAAAAAAAAAGAAAATGATATAGGAAACTCTTGCACTCTGACATTTTTCATTGTCAGACTTTAAATGTTATAATTCAAATGAGTTCTGGTTCCATCTGCCCATTTAGCTTGACTTTTTCTTTTCTTTCTTTTTTTAAAGGAATTATTTAGTTTAATTTATTATTTTTCATTTGCTGTAGGGCACATGTACCCATGAGAGAGAGACACACAGAGAGGGAGGGAAAGTAAGAAAGCAAGCTGCCAGGTCCATGACTCAAACCATGTGGGATTCCAGTGCCTCAACCACTGTGCCATGTGCTGGTCATGACTCTTTTTTCAAAGGGCACACTCATGCACCAGAGAGAAAAAAATCCCCTGCCCCTCATCAGATCTGGTCATGCCATTATTCCTTTTCCTTCCTTCTAGTCAGAATCCTTGGCATAGGTACACACATGTTAAGCATGTTTTTCAAGCCACCAAGGCTGGGATTCTAACTGTAGTTGACCATGTGGTATCTGACTTCCATAACCCTGAGGCCGTAGAGCTGACCCCAGAGTCTTCCTGTCCTCATGGATTCATTTGCTCTTATGCTTGCTTCTCTTTATATCAGGCTTTAGAAGAGCTTTTTCTTCTCCTTTTTTAATATCTGTGATGGTCAAATGTGAGTTTTGGTATTGCATAGCAAAATTCTTTCTAGAGTTCATGTTTATGCTGCAATATAAATGTTTTAAGGCAAAATTAAGGCATAAGTTTTCTTGTCCATCTAAGGGAAATATAAAAGAATTATTAATATTATTAACATAACATATATTACTATCAACATAATTATTAACATAATCTCTGGAATTATTAATATAAACATAATTTCTACCATTAATGATCTTGAAGTCTAATTAAGAAACTAGATTTGAACATATATTAATTATACAGGCCCAGCCTAGTGGCATAGTCAGTAACAAACTGAGCTGCAGTGCTGGAACCCATGTGGCTGAGCACAGATTCAAATCCCCAGGTGGGTTTGAGGACATGCTAGGCATAAGTGCTCATACCCAAGATCTGACAAGCTGGAGGGCTGGGGAAATGGGATCTTAGTGTGATGAGACTCTTCTGAGGGTGCTTTTCTCTCTTCCTCTGTTCCCTTGTATCTCTCTCTGCCTCCTTCTCATGTGCATGCACATGTTCTCTGTCATAAAATAAATAAGCTTTTTAAAAAATTATATTAATCCAATAGACAGTGACAACTCTGGAATTTTAGAGTAGGGAGTAGTTTACTTTAGACCATATTAGTCAAGGGAAACTTTATTGGACTGGTGAAATTTGAACTTAGTCCTGAAACATGAGTACATTTTACATGAGAGACAAATCCAGATTTTTTGCCAATGAGTGTTACAGTACCATGTCTTTTTTTTTTTTTTTTTTTTTACTGTAGTGTGTGCACTTGCCAGAGAGAGATGGTGGCAGGGGAGTGGTGGGGACCGGAAGAAACCACTCCCCAGCATCTCCCGGGAAGGTCGTCATGCTGCAGTCCTTCCCCTCCTTTTTCCTGTCAGGACTCTGGGCACATACACATGTGTGCACACACACCACACACCTTGCATGTTTCTCAAGCCTCATGGTCCGAGACTTGAACCATGCCATCAGCCATGTGGGATGCAGCCACTTTAATTTAACCTCTATGCCACTGACAGGCCCATAGAACCTTGTCTTTTAATATTTTTCTTAAACAATCCTTATATGAACTACCCCACCCCACCCCCATCCCTTTTTAAGGCATGGTCTCACTCTGTTGTAGTCTTCCTGCCTCAGCCTCCCAGCTGGGATTATAGATGCCTGTCACTTCATCTCGTTCTTTCAGACTAGTCTCACTATGTTGCCTAGGCCAGCCACGACCTCACAAACCTCCTGCCTCAGCCTTCTGAATCACTAGAATTGCAGGTGTGTAATCACTGTGCTAGCCTTTAGGTTGAACGTGGGCCTCTCACAGGATTCCCATCCTGCGGAGCACAATGTCTTAGCACACATCACTGCTGCTGGGCCTGAGTTATTCCTCTTTATTACTCTTTTTACCCAATGTAGTTATAATAAACACTTGAAAGCGTTTGACAAGTCAATTATCCTTAGTTTTGTATTTATATGTTTTTGTCACAGATACCCTGATTTTCAGCTGCTAAAGGAAGGAGAAAGGTATGGTTGAATCAGTATCACTTACATTCTATATATTCCTGTTAATAGAAACATTAGGAGTAAAGCAGGTGACATGAGCTCTTGAACTTCCTGTGCTGATGGATTATGTAAGTGTCTCATTGTAGCCCACACAAAGGAATATTTGACCTGTTCAGCTTTTTCTTTTGTGATGGTAAGATAATGTATTTGAGCTATATGATTTATTGTACAGCTGTTCCTACTGAGGAAGTCTAATTGAACCTGTTGAAATACAACCTCCATCTCAGATACTGTGCTTTGTCAACTAGACTGTGCCAATTACATTTGTTGAAAAGCTTTTTATAGTCTTATTTTAAAGGATTTCAAGATACTACTATATCGGTTATTTAGCCATTAATGCATTAATATAAATTCCCCAGTTGTGATTTTTTTTCCTTCTGAACTCATCATGGTATTGCTTGTCCAAATCATGGCCATCTCTTAAAATACATCCTTTGACTCAGAAGAAATATTCCTGGTTCTAAGTTATTCATTTAGGCTTAGAATTGCACACAAGTAAGAGATATTTGTGTATTGATGTATATATCTTTATAGCTTCTCAATGGTATAGAAAAATATAATTGCCTTAAAATTTCAAGAGAAAATATAAAGTATATGAAAGTTGAATTGTTCTACTTTTCTTAAAATTATGTTCATTTTTCTTCTAATCCAAAAGACAGTTCCATAACTATATAGCTGAGATTCTAACCAAAAAAGTTTATCTATTGTAATACCAAAAATACTTCTTAAGTATTCTCTGTTCTTATCCACAACTGGTTTTTTTTTTTCTTTTGTACTTCTTCTTAGCATGTCTTTTGACCCAGAATCCTTTTCATCTTGATCTTTTAAAGTCTGATATTTGCATTTGCTTGAGAGCAACTGCTCACCTATCCTTGTTTGTCTCAAGTTTGTATTGACAAAGCTACTCTTTGCCTTCCCTCTTTTACAGATTTTAATTTATTCAGACCTAATCTGAAAATTAAAGAGCACAGTCAGAGAGACAACTATTGTCCTTTATTGTTAGCATTCTATTATAACTCTGTATTTTAAAATTTAAATATCATTCACTGGAAAGTTTTGATTTGTGAACTTTATTTTCTGCTATGACTTTTATGTTTTTAATTCTGTAGAATTTTCTGTGTAATGAAAATTTAGAATTTGAAGATATTTACCCATCTCTTTATCTTTTAAACCTATAAACAGAGTTCTTATATCTTTTCAAGAAGCAATAATACAGTTTTTAAAAGAAAAACTTTTTGGGAACCAGCAGTTAGCATAATGGCTATGTCGCTGGACTCCCACGTAGTCAACCGTGGTTTGCGGCCCAGACCCGGTGGCTTAAAACTCAGACCGGGTGCGTGTGCATGTGTTCCCAAGATCCCGAGAGGAGAATGGAGGAGAAGGGATTGCGGCGTGACCATCCCCCCTGGGGGGTGATTTCTCGCTTTCTGTCTCTCTGTCTGGCAAGCGCACATGCCCTATAGTGAAAATCTCTCCAAAAAAAAAAGATAAAAGAAAAGAAAAACTTTTCTTTTACAAGAAGAAAAGTTATATAAACAGCCACAGAATCAGAACAAGCAAAAATCAAAATAAGTCAATATACGTCAATAGGATAGAATTATCAAGGTTTTGTTTTGGTTTGGTTGGTTTCGGTTCTGCTGTATTCCTTTAACAATTTAAAACTGACTGCAGGAAAGAAGAGAAGAAGATAGAGAATAAACTATTGATATCAAATATATATTGGATATTTGGATATAAGGAAATTATAGTTGCCTTCTGAAGGCAATTTATTAGAACCTAAAGGCTTTGCCTTGGGGATAAAAATTTTTGTCTTGAAAGTTACAAAATATAAATATTGTGGGACACTATGCTTTCCTGTTATGGTTATTTTGTTTATCTTTCCTTCTACAGTGGCCATTCTGGAGAAGAAGTACAGTTATACAGTAAAGCCATTAAAACATCAGAAATCGACAATCACGATCATTTTGAAAAGCAGTACGAATCTAGTTCTGGCACCCATAGTGATAGTAGCAGTGATAATGAGCAAGACTTTGTTTCCTCCATGCTGCCAGGAAACAGACCAGATGCGATGGGTATAAGGCCACAGACACACACGAAAAGCATAAAAAAGAAAGATGATCAAAAAGCTAACTCCAAACATGAAGATAAAGAACAGATAGTAGAAGATGTCACTGAACAGTTAGGCAATTGCAGTTTAGATAGTTGGGAAAAAGCTACTGCTTGTGAACTTCCTTTACAGAACCTAAATAGTCAGATTGCTTCAAATACTCCTTTGCATGAACGATTAAAAGTGCCAGAAAATTCTGAAAATAAATACAGTAGGTCAGAAATAACTCTAGTAGGCATAAGTAAGAAAAGTGCTGAGCATTTTAAGAGGAAATTTGCCAAATCAAACCAAGTTTCTAGGTCAACCTCCACTTCAGCGCAAGTGTGTCTTGAGGTTGCAAAGACAAACTTACTTAGAGTTCTGAAGGAGACTTTGATTGAGTGGAAGACAGAAGAAACTTTGAAGTTTTTGTATGGCCAGAATTACGCTTCTGTGTGTCCAAATCCCTCTTCAGCCTCTCCAGCTAAAGAAGAACTTGATGAGGATGACATAAACACTGACCCAGATAGTAATTTCCCCACCCAGAGGGAAACTCAGAACAGTTTGGATGAGTCTTTACCTTTCAAATGCTCAGGTACAGCCAGTAAACCATTGCCAAGTTATGAGAACTTGAAAAAAGAAACGGAATCGTTAAATCTAAGAATCAGGGAGTTTTACAGAGGACAATATGTTCTAAATGAAGAAACCAACAAGTCACAAGACTCAGATGAGGTACGTCTTGATGATGAGTTTCTCCAGGCTATTGCTATTTGACAGCTCACCATAGTAAATCTCAGAGCAAAAAGAACATTGAAGAGATCAATGATAATTCTCAGAACCTGACTTTAGTCCTTACACCTTTTTTGGTCTATGGTGCCCTCTGTACTTTGGCAGTAGTATTTTATAAATAAGTTGAAATTTGCCCGATGTTAGTTTTCATATTGATAAGAATGTAATGTTTTTCTTCTAATGTGACAGTAGCCTAAAAAAGGTGGGACAGAGTTTTCTTTAAGACCTAATTCTTCATATGGTAGGTGAATTTTCTGAAGAGGCTCATTATTTTCTTTCCTGGTATGTATGTTTTCAGATTTCTAAAGGCAGTGTTTGTGTGTTTTATTTCCAGTGGGACTACATGCAGTGGAGTTGACTTACAAGTTATCTTCAAAAAGTTAATGGAAGTCGGGAACCAGCAGTTAATGTAATGGCTATGTTGCTGGACTCCCACGTAGTCGACTGCAGTTTGCGTCCCGGACCCGGTGGCTTAAAACTCACGCCGGGCGCGTGTGCCTGTGTGCCCAAGATCCCGAGAGGAGAATGGATTGCGGCATGACCATCCCCTCTGGGGTGTGATTTCTTGCTTTCTGTCTGTATGTCTCTGTCTGTCTGGCAAGCGCACGCGCCCTATAGCATAAAACCTCTCCAAAAAAAAAAAAAAAAGTTAATGGAAGTGCATATTATGAAAGAAATTGTGTATGGATTTCAAAACATTTTTTGCACCAAAATAAATTTGTACTCTAATTCTATTTTACATGAACTTTTTGAAGTCTCCTCATAGTAGTTGTATAGTAAAATATTAGCCTGTGTACTATTTAGCAAGCATGCCCATTTAAAATAATTACAGATTAAAATAATATAGTAAGGAGACTTATTGGAAAATAGTAGAATGGGAAAGAACACATTCAAATAGAAATAGATTTGAATATCTGCTGTGAGTTTCTTGGGTCTGTTTGCTCATCTGTGAATGGAGCTATTAATACTTTCTCCTCAACTGTTACACATTATTTTTTTTTTAGAGTTTTTTGTGATAGGGCACGTGTGCTTGCCAGAAAGACAGAGAGAGACAGAAAGACAGAAAGCAAGAAATCACCCCCGGGTGGATGACCACACTGCAGTCCCTTCTTCTCTATTCTCTTGGGATTTTGGGCACACGCGCACACATGCTCGGCATGAGTTTAAGCCACTGGGTCCAGGACTTGAACTGCGGTCGACT
>NW_006159453.1:1396166-1478039 GCF_000334495.1 Tupaia belangeri chinensis | reverse complement strand
TTGCTATAGGGCACGTGCACTCACCAGAGAGAGACAGAGAGACAGAAAGCGAGAAATCACCCCCAAGGGGGGATGGCCACGCCGCAACCCCTTCTCCTCCATTCTCCTCTTGGGATCTTGGGCTCACATGCACACATACCCGGCATGAGTTTTAAGCCACCAGGTCCGGGACATGAACCATGGTCGACTACATGGGAGTCCAGTGACATAGCCATTACGCTAACTGCTGGTCCCCCACTATTACGCATCTTAAAGGTAATGTAGGTAAAATATTTATTATAGTACATGGCATATAATTAGTATTCAGTAGATAGTAATTATATGTAGGGACTGAATATGTGCCACTAAGATTCAGAGATGATATTTTAGTATTTCTCTTACCCATTTTGGTTGATATGTATTGTTTGTGTAATTAAGTCATTAGGCATGAAGGTTTCTTACTAAAAATTTCTGAGTGAAGACCAGCAGGTGGTGTGGTAGTTAAGGACTGGGTCCCACATGGCCCACTACATGATTTGAGTCCCTGACCGGGCTGCTTAAAAAACATGCTGGGGGCCAGCAGGTGGCATGGTGGTTAAGATGCTGGACTCCCAGAAGGCCTGGACCTGATGGCTTGCTGGGACTAGCACATGGCATAATAGTTATGTTGATGAACTCCCGATTCAAGTCTTGAAACTCACGCTAGGTGCATGTGCATGTGTTCACAAGATCCTAACAGAAGAATGGATTGTTGCATAGGCATCCCCCCCCTAGGGGGAGGGGAGGAAGGGTGATTTCTTGCTTTCTGTTTCTCTTTCTCTCTCTCTCTCTGGTGAGAACACACACCTTGTAGTAAAGATCTCTCTCTCTAAAAAGAAAAAATTTTAAAATGTATGCGGGCACATGTCCATGTATGCCCAAGATCCTGAGAGGAAAGCAAAAAAGGTATAGTAGCATAACCATTCGCTTTGGGAGGTGATTTCTTACTTTCCCTTTATTTCTGTCTCTCTCTTCAGTGAGAATAGCAAAAAACTGGGAAAAAAAGATTTTTCTGAGTAAACACAGTTCTCAATCTGAAAACACATTTGGAGATTTAGAAAGAGGAAAAATATGGAAATACAGTAAAAATTTATAAGTGTCTTATATTTTGATAGAATGTTGCCTAGCTCAGCACTGTACTTGAAATCACTTTCACTGAGCTGCATAAACCCACGATAGTACATCACTTTTGTGCTTAAAAGCCTTAAAAAGGAAAAATTAATTATTAAAACGTATGCCTTTTCCTTTGTTGCATTTTTTTTGAATTTATTTATCTACACTCATTCACTATACATCATTACAACTTACAAAATGAGTTTCCCATCCAGAATACCCTGTATATTGGCTCAATCAAGCACATCAACATACGAGTTATCGTCAACAAATAATTTTATTTCTTATTTCCTTTTTTTTTTTTTTTTTTTTTTTTTTTTCCATCTTTGATTCCCTGTCTCTAACCCTCTGCCGTGTCCCACCCTCCCATACTGTCTCTGGTATCCATGGTTGCTTTCTATGTCTTTTCCCCCATTTTATTGATTCACTAATGAACTTAATCTAAATATTTCCAATAGCAAGCACAGCTGATATATACATATCCATGAACACAAGTCTGACTTTAGGCATAAACCTCAGTGAGTAGAATGCACATACTATAAAGTATCACCTAGCTGGGGCTACATAGCTTACTGCAGTCATTAAATATGCATTGTTTTCAATTTCAAGAAAAACAGTTTCCGTGGGTTTTTTTGTCCTGAAACTTTTTTTAAATTAACTTACATTCATCGCCCAAGCATCGTCACAGCATACAAAATGTGATTTCCCATCCAGAATATACTGCATAGTGGCTTAATCATGCATGTTATCATCTATAATTTTCCATTTCTAGTTATATTTACCCCCATGTCTGACCCTCTGTCCTTTCCCACCCTCTTCTCACACTATCTCTGATGTCTACAGTTGTCTTCCATTCCTTTTCCTCCCAAATCTTATTGATCACACAATTTCTTAAATTATCTAACAACTTTCAATAGCAAGTTCAGCTGGTAATTTCAAGAAAAGCAGTTTTGAATTGGTAAGGAAATTTTCTTAAAACTTAAAGCTTGGAAAATTCTGTTCAAATAGTAGGTACGTGAACATATTGACAGCTCAAGACAGGACAGAAAGTCTTTTTTGATTGTTTTGATTTTTAGGTTTTTGCCTATGGCTTGTGCACCCATTGGAGAGAGACTGAGAGAGGGAAAGTGAGAAATCATCCCCCCGAAGGGGGGAATGGCCATGCCACAGTCCCTTCTTTTCCGCTCTCCTCTCAGGATTTTGAGCATGCGCACACACCGGCATGATTTCCTGTCCTGTCCTGTCCTGTCCTGGTTTTTGCCATAGGGTGCATACACTTGCCAGAGAGAGACAGAGACAGTGAAAGAGAAAGTAAGAAGTCCCCTCCCAGGGCAGATGGCCACACTGCAGTCCCCTCTTCTCCATTCTCCTCCTGGGATTTTGGACATGCCTACACACACACCCAGCATGGTTCTCAAGCTGCTAGGTCTGGGACTCGAGCCACTCTCAGCCATGTGGGAGTCCAGCATCTTAACCACTGCCATCGGCCCCACTCCATGTGATTTTCAAACCACTGGGTCCAGTACTTAAATCATAGTGGCCATGTGAGAGTCCACATTAAACACCATGACACCTGCTGGCCCTGTTGGCATGCTGTTTTTTAACTTTTTTATTGAAGTATGCACATATAGTAAATGTACACCTCATCGAATAGTCATATGTGAACACACCCATGTAATCCACTACCCAGAACAACAAATAGATCACCGTGAGTTAACTAGAAACCCTATTCACATCCCTTCCTAATCTTTACCTCTTTCCAAAATTAGTAACTATTAAACTGGCATACATTAGTTTTGCCAGATTTTGAACAGTATGTGTTCTCTGGTATCCAGTTTATTTCATGCACTGTTTTAGTTGTGAGTTATTTGTGTTGCATGTAATTATAGATCAATTGTTCTTTCATTGCTACATGCTATTTTATAAATATACCACAATTTATGCTAATAGGCATTTAGACTTTTTCCCGTGTGGTGCTATTGTGAACAGTGCTGTTAAGAACTTACATATGTCTGTCTTCAGTGTGCATGTATTTTTGAAGTTTATGTATCTAGGACTGAAATTGCTGCCAATTTGCTGCTAATGAATTTTCTGTTTGTTTTGTCAGAAAATTCTCTATTTTCGCTTCTGATATTTTCCTGAGTATTGAATTCCAGACTAGCCATTATTTATTTTCTTTCAACTCATTGAAAATATTATTCTCTTGTCTTTTGACTTCCCTTTCTTTCTTTCTTTTTTTTGGAGAGGTTTTTGCTACAGGGCACGTGAGCTCACCAGAAAGACAGAGACAGAGAGACAGAAAGCAAGAAATCAACCCTTAGGGGGGATGACTATCCTGCAATCCCTTCTCCTCCATTCTCCTCATGTGATCTTGGGCACGCACACACATCCACCCGATCGTCCATTTATTTCTTATTTCTTCTCCTTTGAAGTACTGTTTGTTCTTCCTCTAACTACTTTTAAAATTTTTATATTTGTTTATTGTCAGTGTTATAGTGCTTTGCCTGTGTGTGATTATGTTTGTATGTATTGTTTGGGCTGTTGGGATTCTTGAATTTGTAACTTGACTTTCTTTTTCTCATCAGTTTTAGAGTATTCTCAGTTGTTACCCCATCAGATATTGCTTCTGTCCCATTTTCTGTCTATTCTCTGTCTCATATTACAATTACAGATAAATTACTCTTTTTCACTGTATCCTCTGTCTCTTAAATTGTTTTTGTATTTTGCACTGTGTGTAGGGGGTTACTGTCCCCGTTTCTAGATGTTTTTCTATTCTGTATTCCCCATTTCAGTTTCTACTATGCTATTAAGTCTGTTCTTTTAGCCTTTACTTTTAAGAACTGTGTTTTTCTCAATTGTAGAATTTCATTTTGCTCCTTTATAAACTTTCCAGTTCTCTGTCAAAATTTTCAACCTGGTCATTTTTTATTGAATATACTAAGCATACTTATTATAATGCTGATAACTTAATTATATGAAATCCCTGGAGGCAATTTCTACAGGCTAATGTTTCAGATTTTCATCATATTGTCTCTTACTATTGTTTTTGTGCATGCCACACATTGTATATGAAAAATTACTGGAGGCCCAAGATGGCATTACCTTCCTCTGTAATGAGCTTATGTTTGCTTCTGACGTGATTTGTAGTGGTCCCAAATCACTTTAACCTAATTAGAGATTTAGATAACTTGAAGGGGACCAGCAGTTAGCGTAATGGCTATGTCGCTGGACTCCCACGTAGTTGACCACAGTTCGAGTCCCGGACCCGGTGGCTTAAACTCACGCCGGGCGTGTGTGCATGCGTGCTCAAGATCCCGAGAGGAGAATGAAGGAGAAGGGATTGCAGCGTGGCCATCCCCTCTGGGGGGTGATTTCTCGCTTTTTGTCTCTCTGTCTCTGTCTGTCTGGCAAGTGCACGTGCCCTATAGCAAAAACCTCTCCCCAAAAAAAAGAAAAGATAAAAAGAAAAAAAAGATAACTTGAAGATGGAATACAGTCCCTTTAAGAGCTAGTCTACTAATCTATTTCCTATTTATTCTTTTCCCAGAGGGTGATCTAAGTCCAGATTTCGAGCTTGGGAAGGGTTGCCAATACCTCTTCCTTCTTGGCATGCCTGATACTCTTAATTTATATTAGAAAACTCAGCTCTAAGACTCTAGATTGACTTAATCAGTGCCCTGTTTGTAATTACCTTCTCCAGGATCTCCGCCTACATAATTGGTTACTGCCTTGTTAGCTCTCTGATGCTTATAAACAAATGATTTTTCCGCAGTTGTTTTCAGTTCTCAAAGAGAGTACTGATATCTTGTCTGCTATTTCGAGGAGCAGAATTTCATGTTATATAGCATTTGCTCATTTAAATCTTTTAATCCCCTGTGTTGATAAAGCATTTGGGAATTTACAAAATCCCTTTGTATATATCTTCTTTTATAAACAAGATATTATTAAACATGTGAGAAAACTCAAAAAGAGACCAGATGACTCAAGCAAGTCCACATCAGCCTAACGACTGAACTGATACTCACATTTAAATCTTCTAGTCAGTAATTCTCAAGTCCAGTGTAAGCTCTTGTATTTTAATGTTTTTTTGTTCTAGCTATCAGGAAAACAATGTAAATTCATGATTCTATTTTGCTTTGTTTAAAATGTGATTCAGCATGATCATCCTGCCTTTCCACTGATAGATTCAAGTTCCCAGAACCAGATAAGAAAACGCATCGTACTTGAAAAATTAAGTAAAGTGTAAGTATGTAATAACTTTGTAATATTTTTATATCAACTTGATATTTATAAGTTGATCATTTGTAACTTATTCTTGAATTTTGAACATTTTGAAAAATAATGTGGAGAGTTTACATTTTTTTCACTTGGGAAATTTAGATTTTCTTAAAGATATTTTATCCAGGAAATACTAGATGTTGTGTAGAAGACACAGGGGCACATGGTAAAGAGGAAGGCTGAACTTTTGGGAGTAAAAAACCAAACTGTCTCACTCTAACTTAATAAGCCAGTGAACTCAGGAGAAAAAATGTCAAAGCTAGACCCATTTAAGTATTGATTTATGATGAACGTGTCATATCAGTTTCACATGTGAATGAGAGATTGGTATAAAGTTTTACTAGTCTGTTTATTCATGCTACATACTTATTCATAGAACGGTTTTACACAGCAACTTGAGTGTTTGTTCACCTCAACTCTGCACTTTAGCGTTAAGCTTCTCATAGTGGAAATTGTTCTTGTTATTAACCCAGTCATAAAAATAACATTTAAAAATTTCTATCCTGTTTCTCTTTCAAAAGAAGTGTGAAATCATTTTTCCAGAGGTGGCAAGACTATCTTGAACTTTTCAGTCTGTGAATTTTTCTTGAACAGGAAATATGGAAAGGTGTGTCAATCATTACTTAAGGTGTTGTAAATAGGCAGAAGCCTTAATTTTGTAGCAATTTCAAAATAAGAAAATTCTAGGGACCAGCAGTTAGCGTAACGGCTATGTCGCTGGACTCCCACGATGTGGTTCGCATCCTGGACCCAGTGGCTTAAAATTCATGCCGGGCGCATGTCCGTGCGTGCCCAAGATCCCGAGAGGAGAATGGAGGAGAAGGGATTGCAGCATGGCCATCCCCCCTGGGGGGTGATTTCTCGCTTTCTGTCTCTATGTCTCTCTGTCTGTCTGGCGAGCGCACACGCCCTATAGCAAAAACCTCCCAAAAAAATAAATTCTATGTTCTGGAAATCTCAATATTTTGTACAGCTCAAGTATAAAGCATTACTTATAATGGGATAGGAGGGATGATTATTTTACTTTAAAATATATATTTCAAAGCAACAATTGAAATCATTTTGATTGGTTCGGTATCTTGATTTAGTCCTGTAATTTAAAAAAAAAAAAAGATTGAGGAAGAACTAACTCCTCTAATTTTAAAATTTTAAATAAATATTTAATATTTATTAAGTGCCTGCTCCATGTTAGGTTCTTTGTATATAATTAATTTGTTATCTGTCTTCATAATCATACATTTTTTTGGTCATATGTTAGTTTAAAAATAGTATAAGGGGCCAGTAGATAGCATAGCAGTTATGTCATTGGATTGCCACATGGTCAGCCACAGTTCGAGTCCCGGACCTGGTGGCTTGAAACACACAGGGCACATGTGCGTGCATATCCAAAATCCCGGGAGGAGAAGGGATTGTAGCATGGCCATCCCCTCGAGGGGTGATTTTTCACTTTCCCTCTCACTGTCTCTGTTTCTAGCAAGTGCACATTCTGTAAGGCAAAAACCTCTACCAAAAAAAAAAAAGTAAAAGTCACCATATGTCAGATTCTTAGGGTAAGAAAATAACTTTCTTGACTTCAGTTACATAGGTTTTTAAAGTTGAGGTGGGGGGCAGCAGGTGGCGAGGTGGTTAAGGCACTGGACTATCACATGGCCAGCCACAGTTCAAGTCCTGGACCTGTGGCTTGCTCTCTCACTTGCTCATACACGCTCTCTCTTTCTCTCTCTTCTCCCTCTCTGGCGAGCGCACGTACCCTATGGCAATTTAAAAATAATAATAATAATTAGTAAAATTAAAACTAAAAGAAAGTAAGTTGAAGTGGATTAACATGTATTCAATAGATAGAGATTTAGGTAGAAATAGTTTTCTAGACTTTTTAGGTAATGAAAGTATCCAGTTTTAAATGAAAGACTTGTAGGCATGTCATTGAAAGTACTCTGAAGACACCAAAGGGAACCCTGATAGTAGACCAAATTATGGATATTTACACAAGAACCACATTTGAGAAGGAGTGTATGAAATTATTTAAAGAAAAAGGACAGTGGGACCAGAAGTTAGTGTAATGGCTATGTCACCAAACTCCCATGTAGTCGACTATGGTTCAAGTCCCAGACCCTGTGGCTTAAACTCACGCCAGGCACTTGTGCGTGTGTGCCCAAGATCTTGAGAGGAGAATGGAGAAAAAGGGATTGCGGCATGGCCATCCCCCCTGGGGGGGTGATTTCTCACTTTCTGTCAAGCACACGCACCTTGTAGCAAAAGCCTCTCAAAAAAAGAAAAAGAAAGAAAAGAAAAAGGATAGTGAACATTGAAACAAAACTGTATGGTGATGGGGATTTTTTGTTTATTAAAGCAGTAGGGTTTTCTCATTATAAAAGTAACTCCTGATAGAATTTTTATTTTAAGTAAAGAAAACTTTAAAGGTAACATCTGAAAACAATTTTTAATTTCCCATTTTAACAAACTAGTTGTAAAAGTGTATTTTAAAAGATAATCTGAGGAAATATGTGCTTAGCTATTGAGTTCATTTGGTTAGGTATCATTTTATTGTGGTTGTGTTTATAGATACAAATGGAAATAAGAGTCAATGTCATGATGCTAGGGATTTACTTTAAAATGCTATCACAAAAAAAGGAAGGAAGGAAAATTTAAGCAAATGTAGCAAATACTTAGAGGTTGAATCTGAAAATGGATACATGAGGTTACTGCTATTATTCTCTTTTTTGAACTATGTTTGAAACTTCCATAATAAGAAATTTTTAAATTTTTTTAAAAATTATTTATTTCCATTTGTTATTATCTTTTTTTTTTAATTTAACGAAACAGAGAGAGAGAGAGGGAGAGAGAGAGAGAGAGAAAGGGAAAGCGAGAAAGCAAGCTACCAGGTCTGGGACTCAAACAGCAGTCAGCCATGTGGGAATCCAGCACCTTTAGCCACCATGCCACATGCCAGCCCCTATACTAAGAATTTTTTAATTAATATATGAATATTACAGAATATTCAAGCAGTACAAAATGATATAAAGAAGGAAGTGAAAAACTACTATAATTTCACCACTCAGTGACAACCATTATTAGTACTTTGATGTTTATTCTTGATATATTTGATATGTAGGATATATTTATGTTCAAACTCCTTGGTTCCCTTTAATATAGGATAAACCTACAATGAAGGAAATGCAAGAGGACATCAAAAAGTTCGTAGAAAAAATTGATTAAAAATATAAATTTTATTTCTCAACATAAGGTTCATCAGGTTCCAAAAACTTTTGTAAGCAATGATGCCAGTGATATAGTTCATACCTAAAAATCTGAGGGTCTTAGGAATGTAACTATACTAATTCAGTCTTTTGTATATTATTTACTATAGAAAAGTGGATTCCCTTTTAAAGATTTTTAAGATTAGGAAAAGTCATGGAGTTGACACATGGTGTGGTGGTTAAGGGCGCTGGACTCCCATATGGCCAACCACAGTTTGAGACCTGAACCTGGCAGCTTGCTCGTTCTCTCTCACACACACACACTCACTCTGTCCCTCTCTGGTCAAATTAAACAAATAAATACATAAGTAAAGTAATTATTTTTAAAAAAATGATTAGGAAAAGTCAGATGAAGCCACATTAGGACTGTAAGTTTGGATGCTTAATAATCTCCCATCAAAACACTCACAAAGTTGCCTTTGTTTGATGAGAGGAATGAGTAGGAAAATTATTGTGGAGAAGGACTCTGGTGAAGTTTTCCCGAGTATTTTTCTACTAAAGTTCAGCTAACTTTCTAAAAACATTCTCATTATAAGCAGATGGTAATGTTCTTTGGCCCTCTAGAAAGTCGACCATCAAAATGCTCTTAATAATCTCCCATCAAAACACTCACAAACATGCCTTTGATGAGAGGAATGAGTAGGAAAATTATTGTGGAGAAGGACTCTGGTGAAGTTTTCCCGAGTATTTTTCTACTAAAGTTCAGCTAACTTTCTAAAAACATTCTCATTATAAGCAGATGGTAATGTTCTTTGGCCCTCTAGAAAGTCGACCATCAAAATGCTTTGAGCATCTGAAAAAACTGTTACCTGCAGGTGGCATGATGGTTAAGGTGCTGTGCACCCATGGCCAAACAGTTTGAGAAAGGAAGGGAAAATGAAGCAAATGTAGTAAAATATTGGAAGGTTGAATCTGAAAATAGATACATGAGGTTATTGCTCATGTCAGCCTTGACCCAGCGGTTTGACTGTCACACTGGGCACACGCGCATGTGTGCTTAAAGTCCCAAAAAGAATGACGGAGAAAGGATTGTGCCCTGGCCATCCCCACTGAGGAGTGAGTTCTCACTTTCCCTCTCTCTGTCTTTCTCCATGAGCATATGCACCGAAGGCAGAAGCCTAAAAACAAAGCCCAAGAAAAACCTATTGTGACCTTTGCACTAGACTAGTCTGATTGCTTTGACTGGACTACTTCTACCTCTTGGAAGCCATTGCTTTGTGCTTTGTCTTCGAGATCATACTGATAAATCCATATTTCATCTCCTGTTCCAGTTCTTCAAAGAAATGCTTCAGAATCAGATCTTTTGTAAATTTTCCATTGAAAGCTCTACTCACCTGTAGCTGATCTGAGCACAATTTTGGCATCCATTGAGCAGAAAATTTACTCACTTTTAGCTTTTCAGTCATAATTGCTTAAGATGAACCAGTTGAGATATCTGTGGTGTCGGCTATTTTTTCTGCCATTAATTGCTGGTCCCCTTCAGTTAGGGCACAAGCAAGATTCATTTTTGCCTTGCAGGTTTATGTGGATGGCCTGCAACATCTTCAACATTATCTTTACCTTCTTAAAATTAGTTATCAATTTGAAAACTGCTGATTTCTTTGAATTCTTGTCTCCATACACTGTCTCTAAAGCCTCAGTGATCTCACCATTCTCTCACCCAAGCTTCACTATCAATTCAGTGTTCTTCAGTTTTAACAGAATTCAAGTTGCTCTGATAGGGGCTCTTTCAAGTTGTCTTACCCCTCTTAGTACCTCAAACTAGATCCTGTTTAGAATTGTTTTAATAGTACAAGTTTATTATGGTGCAGAAAAATTTGAAATCTGTGCACAGGTTTTTATAGTACACATTTACCATGAACTTTTTGAAGACCTTCCTGCATGTCTTTGATACCTGATATGCATTATATACACAATAGCATTGTATAACATTTGTTTTCTTAATAAAAATGGGATAATATTATTTATACATTTTTTATTTAACATTTATCATGACTATTTTCCCACATTAAAAATATTCTCATTATTTTTTAAGGGTTCTATTATGTTCTATTAAATAGGTATATCATAAATTATTTAACAGATCTTCTATTGGTAAATATTGTTTCCAGTTTTTCATTACTAAAATATTTCTGCAACAGATTTTTTTTTTTATGTTTACCTGATTTTTTTTAAAAAGAATTTATTTATTTTTAATTTTTACTGTAGGGCACATGCACTCACCAGAGAGAGAGGGAAAGTGAGAAAGCAAGCTGACAAGTCTGGGACTCAAACAACAGCTGACTATGTGGGGGTGATTTCTCACTTTCCCTCTTTGTGTCTCTCTCTCTGGCAAGTACACATGCCCTATGAGAAACACCTCAAAAAAAAGTTAATATGTATTGTCAAATTGTTTACTAAAAACATACTAATTTTCATTCCCAACATGAGAATTTGATAAGCTGAAATATACAGAATATACAAAATTCCTCAGTTTGACCATTTAGGGTACAGTCCAATAGCCTTGTGTTCTTTCCATCTTGGTCTAATATCTAAAAGTAAACAGGTAGGGAAAACTAGGGACAAGAATATAGACTGAAGCCAAAATGACTTTGCATTTGAGTGTTTCACCCTCTGTAACATAGACTGCAAGATGGAATGTGCTCATACTGGGACCAGCAGTTAGCATAATGGCTATGTCGCTGGACTCCCATGTAGTTGACCACGGTTGGCGTCCCGGACCTGGTGGCTTAAACTCACGCTGGGCATGTGTGCGTGTGTGCCCAGGATCCTGAGAGGAGAATGGAGGAGAAGGGATTGCGGTATGGCCATCCCCCCTGGGGGGTGATTTCTCGCTTTCTATCTCTCTGTCTCTGTCTGTCTGGCGAGTGCACGCGCCCTATAGCAAAAAAAATAAAAATAAAAATAAAAAGATGGAATGTGGAGATACTAAAAAATGTTTCCTTGTGCTTCTGACCAGTCATAACTTGTTTTTTTAAAATCATGACTTGGGACCAAAAGATGGTGTATTAGTTACATCACTGGGCTCCCATTTGGCCACTGTGGTTAGAGTCCTGGACCTGCTGGCTTGGAAATCACGCTGGGCACATGTATGTGTGTGCCCATGATCCTGGGAGGAGAATGGAGACGGAATTGTGGTGTGGCCATCCTCCCTGGGGTGTGGTTTCTTGCTTTTCCTCTCACTATGTCAGACAGAGTGCACATGCCCTAAGGCAAAAACCTCTAGTTTTATATATATATGTATGTGTGTGTGTATATATGAATAATCCAGACTTTGGTATGACTCAAACCAAGAAAAATATAAAAGAGAATACAACTTTAAAGAAATGTGATGTTCTCTTTTCAGATTGCCTGGACTTTTGGGTCCTCTTCAGATTACATTAGGAGATATTTCCACAGAGCTTAAAAATCTTGTCCGAACTTTCAGGTTAGTTATAATACTAAGATTCTCTTTCTCTATTATTTTGACTATATTGATTGCCTTGCAGAATCCATAGACTAAGTTATGAAGAAAGTGATGTATACCTTCAGTGTCTTAGATCTAAGTTACATTGCTCTATCTTCTCCTCTACTAACATTATTTCTGTGTTTTATGAATATCACCCCCTATTTGCTCACACTTTAATAACACATCAGAGTTTATTTATGGAATAGCTTAAAATTAAAGAGGGAAATTACGACACAAAGCCAGTAACACTGTGGATTTTAACTCAGTAGTAAATGTCAGATGACCAGCACTGTGCTAGGCACCAGGGATGATACGAAGGAAGTGGGATATATATATTAATAAATAAAATCATGATTGTCTCTGCCTAAGTGCTGTCATGGCCTTTGAATAATCCAGACTTTGGTATGACTCAAACAGTGGTGATATATAATTAAATTTTATCTTTAAAGAAATGTGATGTTCTCTTTTCAGATTGCCTGGACTTTTGGGTCCTCTTCAGATTACATTAGGAGATATTTCCACAGAGCTTAAAAATCTTGTCCGAACTTTCAGGTTAGTTATAATACTAAGATTTTCTTTCTCTATTATTTTGACTATATTGATTGCCTTGCAGAATCCATAGACTAAGTTATGAAGAAAGTGATGTATACCTTCAGTGTCTTAGATCTAAGTTACATTGCTCTATCTTCTCCTCTACTAACATTATTTCTGTGTTTTATGAATATCACCCCCTATTTGCTCACACTTTAATAACACATCAGAGTTTATTTATGGAATAGCTTAAAATTAAAGAGGGAAATTACGACACAAAGCCAGTAACACTGTGGATTTTAACTCAGTAGTAAATGTCAGATGACCAGCACTGTGCTAGGCACCAGGGATGATACGAAGGAAGTGGGATGCATACTCTCAAGGAAGAGCTTTCCCGTGAAAAGATCAGATGCACACGAAGAACAAGACAAGACTTTGGGTAGGAATATATCTAGGATTCATAGTTTAAGACAGTTCTTAAAAATACTTAGCTTAGCTACTGAAAAGAACCATGTGTAAGACTTTACACTTAAATATTTTGCCTTTTTCAGACTCAAAACTGTCTTAAAGCATTCTTTTTAGAGTTTTGTGAAGTTTGACTAAAGAAAATGTGTTTAGGTTACATCATTTTTTTCCTAACAGTTTTGTCTTACACTTTATTATTATTATATCTTGATTAGAATTTTGGATTATATATGTTTATGTAATTTAAACATTTTTCCAACCTTTTGAGGTTACATTTTTTTAAATTCATCATCACAAGATGTGAAGAATATCTCAGTAAGACTTGTTCTTGAAAGATATATGACTTAAGTGGAAATAAATCACTACAATTTTAATATGGCTGTTTTTGTTTTAAGTTCAGGAATATCAGAAATGATCCCGAGACTGGTGTAGGCCTTTGGAAGATTAAGTTAATGCTTTGCCAGAAAAGAGTTTGGGCCAAGTAAGGCCAAAGCTGAACTTCTCTATATCCCTGTTAGGTAAAGAGAATCAGTAAGTTTTTGAGATGCTCTATCTTACACCTACCACAGAATCATGGGGAGAAAGTGTGTAACAACTGTCTGCCCTGGTGATTAAGTTTGAATAGATATACACAATGTGAAAATGGTGAAGTTTAAGATTTGTTCAGGATTTATCAGGGAGTGAAAACATTATAAGCACAAAGTTGAGTTAAAGAAGACAAATAACAGGTGCTGCTCTTTGTTTTGTTGATTTTTAATTGTCTAACCATTCAGCTTTCTGCATTCAGTGCTTGCTCAATCTCCATTCTGAGCAAACTGATAAAGTCACTGAAGAGTATCTATCAGAAGAGATAATAGAATAATGTCCGATCTGATCTTGAGCTACACATTTTTTTTATTTACCATGCTCATCTAGAATAGATTAACTAGCAATTTAATTTATTTTGACTATATTTCCTAGAGCAATTTTTTCTGCAGATCTGATTGGAGATAGATAGATAGATAGATAGATAGATAGATAGATAGATAGATAGATAGAGATATTTTAGAGAGAGATTTTTTTGCTACAGAGCACATGCACTAGCTGGAGAGACAGGGAGAGACAGAAAGTGAAAAATCACCCCCCAGAGGTGATGCCACAATCCCTTCTCCTCCATTTTTCTTTCAGGATTTTGGGCACGCATGCACACGTGCCCTGTGAGTTTTAAGCCACTGGGTCCATGACTCAGACCATTGTCAACTACATCAGAGTCCAGCTACATGATCATTATGCCATCTGCTGGTCCCAGGGTGTCGATTTTTAAAAAACCTATTCTGAGGTTCTCAGAACTTACTACAAGCACATGGGGGAAAAATAAGACACTTATTATAATTAGTGAGATTTGTTCAAATTTAGGTACTGATTTAAATCACCTGGGGATCCTTAAGACCTTGACAATGTGGGTCCACCCTTACAAATCATAATAGACAGTTTGGGTTTAGGTGTTTATATGGTAGACTACTCATGTTTCAGAGAAAGTCTCTGGTTTTTTCTCAGCCTCTAGCTTCCCAGAATCTTGGGAGCCTACACACACACACAGCATGTTTTCATGGATCTGAGCCAGCAGTCAGCCATAAGACTTGCAGCCTTTCTGGGCACCTGTGTTACTGCTATTCCATAGCGGTTGGGCCTTAAAGAAAGTTTTAATTGTCTAATTTAGTAAGAAAGTGACCAGATGGGGGACCAGCAGATGGAGTATTAGTTACATCTCTGGACTCCCATGTAGTCGACCGCAGTTTAAGTCCCTGATCCGGCAACTTAAGCTCACTCCAGGTGCATGTGCATGCGTGCCCAAAATCCCTAGAGAAGAATGGAGGAGAAGGGATTGTGGCCATCCCCCTTAGAGGGGTGATTTCTCACTTTCTGTTTCTCTGTGTCTCCAGCAAGCACACATGGTCTATAGCAAAAATCTCTCTAAAAGAAAAAAAAGTGACTAGGTGGAAGGCTAGTACAGAAGACACAGACTTTCCATACTAAAGCAAGAGACCTTAAAGGCAGTAGAAGAAATTGCCTTTATTCTCCTCTCTTATAACTTTTCTTTGAGGGAATGAATTTACTCCTTTAATCAACAAATGTTTTCAAATTCCTGTTAAATGTCGGGCCCTGCACATACTGGGATATAATTTCTACCTTAAGCATTTACTATTTGTTATGGAAGACAGTTATTAAATAGTTACATACGCACTGTTATATACTTGAAATTTGTTAAATTATGTGTTCTCACCTCCACACATACACACAGAATGGTAACTGAGGTGATAGATGTATTAATTAGCCTGATTGTGATCAGCATTTCACAGTGGAGGCATATTTCAGTTTACATTGTACAACTTAAATGCATATCATTTTTATTTAGTTATACCTCAGAGCTGGAAAATAAAGTAGTTACAGGTGTAACTCATTGTTCTTCAGTCCTGTAACGGCTAGCTAGCAGACTAGAGATGACAGCACTCTAATATCTTTTTCCTTTTATGTTTATAAACTATATTCATCTTTTTTCTGTCATTCCTACCATGTAACTGTTAAATCCCTTTCAGTTACTTTCTATATTATTTACATTAAATTAAAACCTAGATGAAATAATGTCTGAGGTTTGTTTCACAAATTATCTAGGTTAAGGATGGTGTTGAATATGGGGTGGTATATATAAAACACAACTGGTCAGGCATTGATAATTGATGTTTGTGACATAATATAAACTCACAGGAGGTTTATATTATATTCTAACTACTTTTATATGTGTTTGAAATTTAATAAAATCCGGAAGAAATAGGCTCAAAATATGCATTATTTTGATAGGAGATATTATAGAATTCTGTTCTAAAAGCCTGATGTTAAATTTTTTGTTAATTTTTAATCTTTAGTACTTGTCAAAGACTATAGCTTTAATAAAATTGCCTTAATTGCCTTTGTTACCTTTTAGAAAAAGGCTTAGGGTACATGGTGACTTCTGGTACAATAACTGATTTGGGGTCTTCACATCCTCACAATACAACTTCAGCCAGGGTTTCTAGGTGAAGCCTCTGGAAAAAATGCTATTGATGACAGTGACTGATGTTCAGAAGGCTTTTCAATCAATACTGACAGTAGGGAAGAGTGGACATAAATAACCATATCCTTCTCTTTGAAATGCTAATCAATAATAGGAACTTGTAGAACAGTGATTCTCCAGCCAGTTGTGCATCCAAATTACCTGGGGAGCTTTTAACAACTACAGATGTCTGGCCCCACCCCTGGAGACCAAGTTTCATTTGGTTAGGGTTGGGCCCAGACATTAGTGTTTTTTAAAAGCCCCCCAGGTGATTCTAATGTACAGTCAGAGTTGAGAGAGCCTATTTTAGAATCCGAACATAAAGCAGCTTTTTCAGCTCTTTGAAGAATCTTTCCCCGGTGAATAGAGCTGTCCTTTCCACTGAATTGCATCACAGTCTGTTATCTTCAGTGTTACTGTTGGTTTAGCTGTTATGGTAATTCCATCAGAAACTGCTTGGCCAAGGATTCATTATTAACAATGTTGAATCAGGATACTTTCCTAAATCAGATTTGAGTTAAAATTACATTTTGATACAAAAGTCCTTTTTTACTTTCATCAGTGATGAATCAAAGTATTTTTCTAAATCTGCATTGAACTTCAAACTATATTTTGAAAAGGTGCTTTTAAAATATTTCCCGTTAAGGACCAGCAGTTAGCGTAATGGCTATGTCGCTGGACTCCCATGTAGTCGACCGCGGTTCGAGTCCCGGGCCCGGTGGCTTAAACTCACGCCGGGCATGTGTGCATGCGTGCCCAAGATCCCAAGAGGAGAATGGAGGAGAAGGGATTGTGGCATGGCCATCCCCCCTAGGGGGTGATTTCTCTCTTCCTGTCTCTCTGTCTCTCTCTGTTTTTCCAGCAAGCACACACACCCTATAGCAAAAACCTCTCAAAAAAAAAAAAAAATTCCTGTTAAACATTACTGTTTTTAGTTTTGAATTGCCGTTCAGACAAAGGTAAGTATATTCATTTAGCATCAGTGCTAGAGATCATTGTGACTCAGCAAAAGCAAAAAGATGAAAACTAGCAATATTTTGCAGTTCTACTGCTAGAAGTACTTCGAAGTGAAAGTACTCCTTTTATTTGTGTTTTCTTCAGTGCCTGAAACAGTGGGATAGAGCACTCAGTCACTCAATGCATTTTTTATCTGAATGAGTTAATGAATTTATGAAATCTTAAATCTCTTTACCCTGGGTGATTTGAGTATAATAGAAAAGGAAAATGTGTATACCTGTCATATTTTTCTTACAAATTTTTACCCTTTGAGTTCTTTAGTTAGGTGTTACATTCTGTTTTGGTTGCCACAGGTACAGCAGTTACCAAAATGGACTTCCCCCAAAAGAATCTTATAGAATTTACATTCTTTTACAAAAATCTTTCTTAAAACACCCAAGAGGAGAAGGGATCGTGGCGTAGCTATCCCCCTGGGAGATGATTTCTCACTTTCCCTCTCTGTATCTCTCTCTCTTCTCTGACAAGTGCATGTACCCTATGACAAAAACCTAAAAAAAAAGAGAGAGAGAGAGAGAGAGAGAAAAGAGATTTGGTCAGAGAAGTATATACAGGCCTTATACCCATGGTATTTATTGGGCTTTTATTCTGAGAGAAATGGAGAGTGGTTGAGGGGTTCTGAACAAAGGAATGGAATGATCTAACATTTATTTTATTTTTTCGAGAGATTTTTTTGCTGTCAGATATGTGCACTCATCATAGAGACAGACAGAAAGCGAGATATCACACACACACACACACACACACACACACACACACCCAGGGGAGAATGACCACACTGCAATCCCTTCTCCTTCATTCTCCTCTCAGGATTTTGAGCATGCATGCATACATGCCTGGCATGAGTTTCAAGCCTCTGGGTCTGGGACTCGAACCACGGTCGACTATGTGGGAGTCTAGCGCCTTAACCACTATGCCACCTGCTGACCCCAATATATATATCAGTTTGGCTGCTGAGTTGAGAATTACATTAGATGAGCAGAATCAGTGAGACCAATTAGGCTGCTTTGGTAATCTGGGCAAGAAATGGTGTGGACCAAAGAGAAAACAGTGGAGGAAATAAGGAGTGATTGGGACTAGCAGGTGACCTTGTGGTTCCTTAACCACAAGGAGGCTGGATCCACAGAGCCAGCTGCACTGTGGCTGGACCCAGCACTTGAAAAACAGGCATATGTGCACGCATGCCCCAAGTCCCAAGAGAATGGAGTGTAAAGGATTGCAACATAGCCATCCCCTCTGGGATGTGATATCTCACTTTCTTCCTCTTTCTCTTGCTGTTTCTCTCGCTCTGTTTCTCTCCCTCCTCCTCTCTCTCCAGCGAGCACATGCTCTCCATAGGAAAAACTTGGAGGGGGGAGGAGAAATGATCAGATTCTCTTTTGATGGTAGAACCTATTTGGCTCTAGACATGGGATGAGAAAAGAGGTTAAGCACAGGATTTTTTTGGCTTACACTACTGGATTCTAGTAGGATAGGGTAACATTTTACTGAGATGGAGATGTTTTCAGAAGGACCCAGTTCTGGTAGAAAAGATGAAAAATTAAATTTTGGCTGTAGCGGATTTTGAGATACCTATCAGACATCCATGTAGATATCAAGTAGACCATTAAATATAGAAGTCTAGAATTCAAGAATGAGGATAATTTGTGAGTTGCAAAACATTTATCTAACATTTAAAGCTATGACTTTGGAAGGTGTCACCAAGGAAAAGAGAGTCTCTAGAAGACAAAAGAGACATAAGGGCAGAGGCACTCCAGTGTTAAAACATCTGAGAAGGCGTGCCACCGAGAGGAGGGGAAGCCAGGTAAAGAACATATTTCAGGGAAAAGGGAACAGCCAACTGTCAAATGCCGCTAATAGATTAAGATGAGGGTAGAGAAAAGGAATTTTTTAAAAGAATTATTTCATTTAACTTTATTATTATTATTATTATTATTTTCCAGTTTGATCAGAGAGAGACAGAGAGAGAGAGGAAGTAAGAAAGCAAGCCACCAGGTCCGAGACTTGAACTGTGGTTGGCCATGTGGGAGTCCAGCACCCCTATCCAGCATGCCACCTGCTGGCCCGAGAAAAGGAATTTTTAAGTTTAAAATGTTAATAACGTGTCCAAGTAAGACACTATTATGTGATAAATCTGGATATTAAATCTATATTTGTCAGATCCTAACCACTTATCCTTTACTTTCTTTTTGTATTCTTTTTTTTATTATTATTTTGAAGAGTATTTTAAACTATGGAGAAAATTTAGATTAATGGAACAAAACTCCCTGTACTCAGAATTAATAGATTTTGATGTCTTATAAAATTTGATTCGGATGTACATTTTTTAATTTAAAAAGCTAGCTCCATGGCATGGTGGTTAAGGCAGCTGGATCTTACATAGCCAACTGCACAGTTTAAATCCTGGACCTGGTGCTTGAAAAACAAACAGCGTGTCTGTGTACATGCACACCCAAAATCCCAAAAGCAAGGAGGGATGGAGGAGAAGGGATTGCACAGTGATCATTCCCATGGTGGGTGCTTTCTCCTCTCCCTTTCTGTCTCTCTTTGATAAGTCCATGCACTCTCTATTGAAAAAAGAATTACAGACTATCTTATTCATTCAGAAAATACTAGTCTAAGGCCTAGTGACTGCCCCAAGCATTTGTTCTATATGCTTGGAATAAATAAGTAAAGAACACACAGATTCTTCCCTTTAGGCAAGGAAAAACAGGTAATAAACAATAGTTATATGTTAAAGATGACAAGTGGTATGGAATAAAGAAAGATAAATACATAGCAAAGTAAGGTCTGGACTACTGGCTGGGAGATAGAAGGCAAGTTGTGCTTTAATAGGGTGGTTTAGGTAAGTCTTATTGCACAGATGACATAAAGAAATCTACCTGGGGGCAGAAGGTGGTGGGACAGCCAGTGGCATTGTAGTAAAAGCAACTGGATCCCACATGGCCAGTTGTACAACTGAAGTCCTGGACCTGGAGGCTTGAAAAACATGCATGCATGTATGTCTGTTCCAAAATCTGTAAGAGAAAAATAGAGATGAACTGCAGTGTAGTAAAGTCTCACTTTCCCTCTCTTGTCTTTCTCTAGCAAGCACACAAGCCCCTCTAGCAAATAAGGGAAAAACAAAGTTACTTGTAGGAAGATCAGTTCAGAGAGATGGAATAGCCAATGAAAGGGAAGAGAAAGACATACCGTTCCCTTGATTCTCTTCCCCAATCATTGTCCTTCCCCCCACCCCCAGCAGCAGTCAGTACTGTAAAGTACATATGTATCCTTCCAGTCTTTATTTTCATACTTTGACTACATATATATGTGTCCATAAGCAATATTTAGTATTATCCTTGATTTATATAATGTCATGCCATATTTGCTGTTTGCCTGTTTTCATTCAAAATTATGAGCAAAATAGGTAAATCATGTTTGTCCATTTTAACCACTTAGTATTCTCCAAGTACACCACAATTCATTTTTTCCCTCTTGGAAGCAATGTTGCATTAACTGTCTTCATACATGTTTCTTTATGCATAAGTGAGTTTTTTAGGTTTTGTATCTAGAAGTATTAATAGCTGGGCTGTTCAGATGCACTTGCAACTTTTATTAGATATTGTTAAATTGGGGACCAGCAGTTGGTGTAATGGCTATGTTGCTGGCCTCCCATGTAGTTGACCACGGTTCGAGTCCTGGACCTGGGGGCTTAAACTCACACCAGGCGTGCCCGAGATCCTGAAAGAATAGAGGAGAAGGGATTGCAGCATGACCATTCCCCCTAGGGGGTGATTTCTCCCTTTCTGTCTGTCTTTCTGGCGAGCTCCCGCGCCCTATAGCAAAAACCTCTCCAAAACAAAAAAAAAAAGATATTGTTAAATTGGGGACCAGCAGTTGGTGTAATGGCTATGTTGCTGGCCTCCCATGTAGTTGACCACGGTTCGAGTCCTGGACCTGGGGGCTTAAACTCACACCAGGCGTGCCCGAGATCCTGAAAGAATAGAGGAGAAGGGATTGCAGCATGACCATTCCCCCTAGGGGGTGATTTCTCCCTTTCTGTCTGTCTTTCTGGCGAGCTCCCGCGCCCTATAGCAAAAACCTCTCCAAAACAAAAAAAAAAAGATATTGTTAAATTGTTTTGCAATTGCTCATATCAACAGTGTGTTAAAGGTATTATTTCTTCATGTTCTCTTCACACCTTAGTCTTTAACTTTTGCCAGTCTGATGGAGTGAATTGTTTTAATATTAATCTCCTATATTACTAGTGAGGTTGAGCTCTCATTTAAATGTTATTGGCTTTTTCAATTCTGCTCTTAAATATGATTTATTTATTTTAGAGGTTGGTTTTTACTATGTTGCCCATGCTGGCCTCAAACTCATGATCCTCCTGCTTCAGCCTCCTGAGTAGTTGGGACTACAGGAATGTGCCACTGCACCTGGCTTTCTTTGCCCGCTTATTTTATTGACTCGCTTTTTCTTATTGATTTATATAATTTTTTAAAATTTAAGTGATCTTTCTAAATGCTTCCTAAGAAACTCATCTGACTACAGAGTATTTTGTTGCCATCAATGGCTAAGTGTCAAAACTTACTTCTGATATTTTGAAATAGGTTTTTGTTTACTAAAGACTCTTTCTTACAATTTTTAATCCAACACTCATTTCTACCTGCTGCCAACCTAGCAAAAGGTGGGAAAATTAAAAAATAAAGTAAAACTAAAATCAGAACCTGCTTGCTTTGTTAGATATAACATTAGGTCATTGGGAAAATCATGACATA
This sequence comes from Tupaia belangeri chinensis, assembly GCF_000334495.1. NCBI lineage: Eukaryota > Metazoa > Chordata > Mammalia > Scandentia > Tupaiidae > Tupaia > Tupaia belangeri. The sequence goes on along the minus strand of NW_006159453.1, from coordinate 1,456,082 downwards.
CTTTTTTGTGTTTTTCTGTGCAAAACTTTATCATGACTTTCCCGACTACCCAGCAAAATATTTGTGGGAAGGCATTGAAAATTCTGTTACAGTATGTGCATATGTGTGTATTTTAATAAACTATCCAGTTTAATTTTCTACATTGTTCCTGTATTTACATCTTGACTAATAGTACTATTGTTAGAAATATATAAAAGAGGGACTGGACGTTTCCTTTTGAGATGATCATTATCAGATACTAAATAAGGAGCCACATTGCTATTGACTCTTTTCTGTAAAATACAATAAGAATTTTTTAAAATACTACTTTTTTGACATACAATATTAGAAATGTAATTTTATCTAGAAATAGAAAATGTATTGTACTTATTTAAATGTCACAATTCACGGATAAATCTTATCTTACTATTTTTCAGATTAACAAATAGAAATATCATACACAAACCTGCTGAATGGACCTTAATCGCAGTGGTGTTGCTATCATTGTAAGTATTAATGACATTAAATTCAGATTTTAATTCCAAACACTAAATACGTAGAATTTTGATTAGGAAAAAACAAAGTTATTCACTGATTTTGTAAACTGCTTTGAAAATGCCTGTGTCTTTTTCTTTCTTATATGATAAAGTAACTTATGAAAAGTGGTATGCTTTATTTTGACCAGCTGTAATCATTGTCTTTATATTTTTTACCATCATTTTTATCTGAGGGCCTTGTTCTTCACAAATACTATTAGTTATCATCTTTTGAAAAGTAATATCCCTGTGTTTAATATATACAGAATAGTCCCTTAGTTACTCTTTTTTAAGTTTTTTTTTTTCTTTTTCTTTCTTTCATTAGTGTGAATACCCTTACCAGAGTCTCACCATGCCACAGTACCCCTTCCACCTAGCCAGGATCACGTGTGCAGCCCACGTGGCTCTAGCACCACAGAGCAGTGCCTCACCACCCCCAGTGCCACTATGACTGAGCCTAATTTCATCCTTTTTTAGTTGCCAGGGGACACATGCATCACATGGAAGAAGCAGAGAGAGAGAAAGCACCCTTCTTCCCTTCAGTGGCTATGGTCACACCACAGTCCCTTTATGTCTTCATCCTGTTGGGATTTAGTACACACATGAGCATGTACCTTGTGTGTTTATCAAACTGCCAGGGCTGGGAGTCAAACCATGAGGTTGGCCATGTGAGGTCCAGCTCCCTTAACAACTAGACTACAGGACCAACCCTAGTTTTATTTTTAATAGTCCTTTTTATTAACATTGAAGGGCTTCATTGTTTTATAGAGTGTTTTAAAATATGAATGCTAGTTCCCTTTTTTAAAAAACATACTTTATCATTAATAGCATCAGAAAAGTTTTATTTTCAAATTAATGTACATTTTAAAATCTAACAGATTTAAAGGAACAAAAGTAGATGTTTACCACACAAGCATACATAAAACATTTAATACTCATTCACCTTTTAAGAAATCACTAGTGGTTTCTAAGGCCATAGGGTTAAAACCATTTAATAAATGTAGTGTTTTTCAGCTTGAATTGCAAAAATCTTCTTTTGAAGACCATTCATTACTGCATTACTGTTGCTACTGGTGCTTGTTAGGTCATTGAAGCCCATAGGACATGGAAAACTTACTGGACACTCACAGGTCAGGAAGTATTATGAGTCAACCTTATAACATCTCCAGCCCTGCTTTTTCTTTCTTTGATATTACTTCAGTCTGACATGTTATTCTGGCTTTACTGTCCCAAGGAAGGCTGTGCTGTGAAGCATTAGAGTAGGCTTCAGTGAGCCAGCATCTGTGTCACCCAACCAGATACAACTCACATGATTCATTAAATCAGAACACAGAAAATAACTTTACTTGAATGCCCAGATATAAATTTTTTATCACCCATAAGAACAAATCTTTTGTCATTTCTACTATTCAGTGTTCCAGTTGAATTGGTAATTTGTGAAACAGATCTTATTAATTTTTTAGAAAGTTCCTTCCATTTTATGAAATTTGTAAATATTTTGGTCACTGGCAAAGAAAATATCAGTATCTCTGCTCACCCACCATATCCTATGCCTGCTAATAAACCTTCCTAGACAACTGTTTAACTGTACTTCTGCAATTTATTACACCAAAGGGGAAGTAACTTTTTAGTTGACAAGTCAGAGGCGTAGGTCCATCAGTAATCTCAGAATCTTGCTTTCTAAGCCAGTGACTGGAAGGAAGTATTATCTTCATGAGCAGCTGCTTACCAAAGGCACATTAGGGCCTGCATTTTTTTTTTTTTTTTTTGTAAACTTCTGCCATATCATCTTCAAAATGTTTGGCAAGGAAAAAAAATTTATGGAAAGTGAAATAATAAAGACTACCATTAAAATTACATGTGATTATTCCTTACAAAATTGAACCTCTAGTGTTTGATTTTAATAGAGGCACCCATCTGTCATAAAATATTGAAAGCTTTGCTAGTCCTTTTATACGATATTTGACTTCCCTAACTTTGGATGTAATGTGGGGAACCTTATTTCAAGGGTCAGTGACCCATAAAAATAGTAACTTAATTGAATTCAAAAAAGAAACTGCACACAGATCGGGCGTATCGCATGTTTCACGTGCGATCTCGAAGTTGTAGCAGTAAACATCATTTCCTTTTGTCATTCACCTTGTATTCTTTCTTCATTATGCTCTCACCCTCGAGCTAGATCTAATCTTTTTCCTAGTCATGGACCCCTTTTGTGGTTAGTTATGGCCCTTTTGGTTATTTTTAAATCTTTGGTCACTCTAGCCACCAGGTCAGATGGTGCTTCCTAGGTTTTTCTCTTTGAAATTTTGTTTTCTCCTTGCAAGTTATAATTGAGCCTTTTCATTCTGTACTTGCACATTCTGTCTTCACTAGTTGAATCTTATTTTTGATCATCAGCTTCTACAGCTTCTGTCTCCTCCCCCGTATTATTTTATTTCTTATTTCCTCTTTTCTCAGAAAGTCCCCTTTAGTTTTTCATATTTCTGGCCCTGGGGAATCTGTGGGTCAACTGATAGCCCCTTTCATCCCAGCTTTGTCCTTTCATCACCCTTATTTATATTTCTGCTCTTTTCTCCTTCCACTTGCAGTTCATAATTATTTTTTAGAGAAGATGGCATTTTGTCCCTAGGAAAAGAAAAAGTAATCATGAGGGCCAGAGTTGGTTAGAGTCTTACTGTGAAAAATATGGACACTGCACACCCAAAGAGGCATGCATATGTAAAGAGAAATGCAGAAACACACACACATATTGTGGAGCAGAAACTCCACCCTTCAGCCTTTTAGCTTATTGCCATGAAGATTGAGTAAATATAGGCTACATATAGTAATTATCCCATGATTCAAAAACTTTCTCAGCTACTCATCAATTTCCAGTAGAATTATTTTTAGTCATAACTTGTAGACATTTCTGGAATTCATGTAAAAAAACAAACTTCTTAGGGTCCACAGGTGATGTAGGGTTAAGGTGCTGAACTCTCAAATGGCTAACTGCAGTCCCACACACAGCAGCTTGAAAATCATGCCAGGCATGTGTGTGTGCATGTCTAAAATCCCAAGAGGAGAATGAAGGAGAAGGGATTGCAGTATGGCCATCTCTCCTGGGAGGTGATTTCTCACTTTACCTCTCTTTTTCTGGTGAGTGCATCCACCTTATGCAAAAACTTTAAAAAAAAACAAAAAACAAAAAAACAAGCAAACTTCTTATGTCTTTGTAGCTAAGAAAAAGATAATAAATGGTAATCACAGTCACTGAAGATGAGTGTAAAAGATAATATGTTCTGTATGTTATAATAGTATATTGCTAAGTTTTGTTATTCTAGCATTTGTTTAATGCATGAAAGTTGTTCCTCATGCCTACCCAGCCAGCGTGGCACAGTGTAATGCAAGTGTTCTGAAAGGCTGTAAGCCATACAGCCAGCACAAATTAAGATCCCTGTGTCCAGTCTGAAAACATGCTGGGCATCCATGCAGATACACAGCATCCTGAGGTGTTGGAGGGCTGGGGAAGGGGGATTACAAGGCAATGAGACCCTGTCTAGTGTTCATCTCTCTCATACATGTGTACACTCCCTTTCTTAAAAAAAGAAGTTCTTTATGCAAACCACTTAGAAAAGAATACATGGACATGGGACCAGCAGTTAACATAATGGCTATGTCGCTGAACTCCCATGTAGTCAACTGTGGTTTGAGTCCCAGACCTGATGGCTTAAACTCACACTGGGCGCGTGTGTGTGCACGACCAGGATCCTGAGAGGAGAATGGAGGAGACGGGAATGCAACATGGCCATCACCCCTGGGGGGTGATTTCTCACTTTCTGTCTGTCTTTCTGGCAAGCACATGTGCCCTGTAACAAAAACCTCTCCAAAAAAATAAAGAAAAGAATACATGGACACATTTATACATTGGGTCATCAGAGTATTTTTCTATGTAAAAATGCATCGTGATTTTCCTAACACCTTAATGTAATTGTATTAGTATGTTACCATAGTGGCTTAGGTCTAGCTCTTGTTAGAGGGGGAAAAAAAGTCAACATCTTGACCAAGACATGATAGTTCAGAACAACAGACACAGAGCTGGGTCTTTAAGTTTCACATCTATATTCTTAAAAGTTAATAAGCTCTGCCTTTAGCAAATAATCTTTTTCTAGTTGCTTAAGATTAAAAATTTTTGAATCAGGCCAGCTCTGTAGCTTGGTGGTTAAGGCAGCTGGATTACACGACTGACCATGCAGTTGGAATCTCAGGCCCAGAGCTTGAGAAACATATTGGGCATGTGTGAATACCCAAAATCCTGAAAGGAGAGAGAGAAATGGAGAACAAACTTCAATATGACCATTCCCCATGGGGTGCACTTTCTCCTCCCTCTTTCACAAGTGCACATGCCTTCTAGCAAAAAAAAAGGTAAACTTTTGGACCTGGGCCAGCAGGTGGCATGGTGGTTGTGGCAGTTGACTCCACATAGTCAACTACAGTTCAAGTCCTGGACCTGGTGGCTTGCTTGTTTTTCCATGCACTCCTCAGAGAGACAGAGGAAGAAAGACAGAAAGCGAGAAATCAACCCCCCTAAGGGGGGCTGGCTATGCCACAATCCCTTCTCCATTCTCTTGGGATTTTAGGCATGCACACACACATGCACAACATGAGTTTTAAGCCACTAGGTCCAGAATTTGGTTTTTTGGGTTTTTTTTTTTTTTTTTTGGAGAGATTTTCCCTATAGGGCGCATGCTCTCGCCAGAAAGACAGAGAGTGACAGAGAGACAGAAAGCGAGAAATCACCCCCTAGGGGGGATGGTCACGCCGCAATCCGTTCTCCTCCATTCTCCTCTCGGGATCTTGGGCACACACGCACCCGGCGTGAGTTTTAAGCCACCGGGTCCAGGATGCGAACCGCGGTCGAATACGTGGGAGTCCAGCGACATAGCCATTACACTAACTGCTGGTTCCCAATCCAGAATTTGAACCACAGTCAACTACGTGGGAGTCCAGTGACATAATTATGATGCCATCTGCTGGCCCAATGGCAGCTTATTTTCTTTCTCACTTTCTCTCTATCTCTCTGTCTCTGATAAGCATTCATGCCCTATAGCAAATTAAATAATAACAATAAATTAATTCCTTTTTTAAAAAGTACCTTATAAAAAAATTTTTATAACAGCATGTAATTTATCAGTATATTCTGATGAGACTTTCTTTTAGTGGAATCTTATACCCATATATTCTCAGAAAGAAATTTAATCAAAGAGAGTTGGTATAGTTAATCATCGAGCACTCGATGAAACACATCTATATATGAAAATAAATCATGACCCATTCTCACTTCATTTAGACTTCTTACTAATTCCATTGAGCTTGAATGGCTATTGTGATTGCAATATTTATTGATATTTATACTATAAATTCAGACCCTCACCAGTTGCCAAGAGCACATGGGAGAACTTTTGAAGCAGAGTTTAAGAAGGATACATTATATGGGACCAGCAGTTGGCATAATGGCTATGTCGCTGGACTTCCATGTAGTCAGTCGTGGTTTGAGTCCCACACCTGATGGCTTATACTCACACCGGGCACATGTGTGTGCGTGCCCAAGATCCCAAGAGGAGAATGGAGGAGAAGGGATCGCAGCATGGCCATACCTCCTGGGGGTGATTTCTTGCTTTCTGTCTCTGTCTCTGTCTTTCTGGTGAGTTCACGTGCCCTATGGCAAAAACCTTTTCAAAAAAAAAAGAAAAAGAAAAGCATACGTTATAACAATAAAGGACTTAGTGTCCTTTTATTTAATAAATGTTGTTATTAAAGATTGTCAAAAATGCTTTAACATAGAAGAACATCCATAACAGTGATAGTTGATTGGCTTGGGTTTTGTTTTGTTTTATTTTAAAAGAACTGATTAGAAATACAATCAATCTGATCATTACTGAGATTTATTGTTTAAGCATTTGGTGATAATTTTGCATCTTGGTTGAACTTAATCAGATTTTATTCTTATATCAGGTTTTATTTCCAGAAAGATGCTATACATATAAATATAATACAAAGTTCATCTGATATTTCCAAAAACTATGACTTAATAAAATGTTAGTCTCTTTCCATTCTTTGATGCTTGACTTTTTCTTTTTTTCTTTTTTTTTTTTTTATTTTATTTTGTCAGAGGGCATGTATGCTTGCCAGAGGGAGAAAGTAAGAAAGAAAGAAAGAAAAAAGGCACTTTGTAATTCCTTTTTCTCCATCTGTCCCTCCTTTTGGGATTTTGGGCACATATGCACATGCACCCAGCATGTATATGAACATAGTCTTCTATAGGTATTTTAGCACCCATACATATGCTATTATATAGTAAGCTTTTTAATGTATTTGAATATTTTGAAGTATCTGTATACCAAATTAGAAAGTGCAAGTATGAATTACATAGGAGTATATTTAATGATGTAGTCTTTTAGTATATCATATTTTGTTTTTATATTCCTTGTAATTCCCATCTTACTCAGAATCAAGGAAACAAAAGGCACTTTTGATCGTGGTCACAGTATTTAAATTTCTTTAAGAAGATTTTGACAGGTATTTTAAGATGTAGCCATAGGTCATCTCCTTTGAGTCTGTCCCTTTTCCCCTTTTCTTCTTCCCTTTGCTCTTAGCATTCCTCAGTGACTTCTTCTGTGACTTCATGTTTTCCACTTCAGTCTGTTATGCAGGAAGCCACTGTGCTGACCTGAAGCTGGAAATCTAGGGCAAGGTCCAGACCAAAACATAGCCAAATAAAAACCATATTTAAAAAAAAAAAAAAAAAAGCCATACATCAATAGAAGACTATTAAGAAGCAGATTAATTGACTTGAGTTCCTTTATGTATAACCCACATGCCAGAAATGAGAATCAAGTTTCCTCAATATTGCCTATACTTAAAATGTAATTTTTCCTCTGAAGTTTAATATGAAAAGGAGTCAGACAATGGTCTGGTGGTTAACACAACTGGGACCCACTTCACATGGGAAGGTCCTGAGTTCATGTACAGGGGTCTCTCTGGACACACCAGGTGCATACAGATGGGTATCCATTATCTGGGTTGGCTGTGAGGCTGGAAGTCAAGAGCTGCATGAACATCCTATTGGAGATATCTGTCTCTCTCTTTTTCATAGAATAAACTTTTTTTTTAAATATGCAAAATTCGTAAATAGGCCACTTTTTTTTATTCTGATGGTCTGTAGTCCATTGTAGCATGGGAGCCAAATTCTTCTAGTGACCAGGAAGAAAGCTGTATATTGTATTCCATGGGAATTATTTGATTATTTAATGAAGGAGATAAATACCTTGTATTATGCAGAAAGGATAAAAGATAAAATGTCTTACAGTAATCTAACATGGATACATGCTACTCCAGTTTTTATACCCTTGATGTTCTCTAATGGAAAGCTTTCAAGACCATCTCCAAAAATGTCTACTTTCATTTTATTTATCTGAATTGGCTGTTTCCAGTGAACTGTAGTCCACTTCCTAGGCAGAGACTCGGCAATAGTTTATTCTGTCTAAAAGCTTTGAGTATTCCCATCGTTCAGGGAGTAGCATGTAAGTCCTAGGAAATGGTATTTAAACAAGCTCAACTTGACCATGATCACTAAACAAAAGCCATCACTGGACACAGGCAGCCACTTTAGGTAACCATCATACAGATAGATACTCTGGAGAGTCACTTCCCTAGGGCTACCAGGCATGAATGGAAAGATGTGACTAAGGCTTTTTGCCTCAGCTGTTTTTTTAAAGCCTGCCCATCACTAATTTCCTCAGAAAAAATTTGTGAGCACACCATGAGAAACAAAAAGATGGTTCCTTAGAAATATATTGGTTCTCAATATTCTTAGAGTCAGCCATTCTCTTAATATTCCAAATTCAGTTCTAGGTATTTAAGACCATATTAGAATATCATTTAAATTATTTTTTTTATCATTTTTATTATTATGAAATTTGTTATACCTAATAACCTTTTCATTGAGATGCAATTTATATAATATAAAATTTATAGTTTTAAGCAGTTCACTAGTTTTTACTATAGTCACTGTGTTTTGAAACCATCATCAATTCCAGAACATTTCTATCACCTCTAAAAGAAATCTCCTGTCTATTAGCCCAGTTCTAATTTCTCCTTTATCCATCTTTTGGCAACTACAAAGCTACTTTCTGTCCTGTGGATTTACTATTCTGAACATTTCATATAAATAGAATTATATACTCTGTGGCCTTTTGTGTCTGGCTTCTTTCACTTAACATGCTTTCAAGGTTCACCCATGTTGTGTCGTGTATCAATACTTGATTCATTTTTATGACCAAATAATACTCCATCATATGCCTCTACATCATTTCATTTATCCATTCTTCAGCTAATGGACATTAGTCTTGTCTGGTTTAATGCTGCTATGAACATTTGCATATAAGGTATGTGGACATTTATTCTCAGTTTTCTCGGGTGTTAATCATACCCATGAGTGGAATTGCTGGGTCATATGGTAACTTTAACTTTTGAGGAACTGCAGCTGCTGCACCATTTTACATTTCCACCAGCAATATATGAGGGCTTCAAGAAGTGAACTTTAAAAATCATACCTTATATATTCAATTTCTCTAAAACTTAAATGTGCTTGTTTTATTTGATTTTAGACTGTCATGGATTTTTAACATGAATTTCTTAATGATCTGGGAATTTCTACCACTTATACAAAATGAGTGGCTATGAGCCAAAAATAGTAACAATAGAATTAGATTTCTGATTTGTTTATTTTGTAATGTTTCTTCTCCCATTACCTTTGTCATTGTGAAGTTCAAGTATTTACCTATGCACTGAGAATTAAACAGTAATTAATTTATTTCTACATCCTCCATATTTATTGTTGAGAGTTTATATAAGAAAAACATAATATTTTTCAATCAAAGTACGTTTATCCTCAGCCAGCACAGGTATATGAGAATCCAGACACTTTTCTAAGAAATAATATCGAGACCAGCAGATGGCATAATGGTTATGTTGCTGGACTCCCACTTAGTTGACCGCAGTTCAAGTCTTGGACTCAGCTGCTTAAAACTCATGCCAGACAGGTGTCAGTATGTGCCCAAAATCCTGAGACAAGAATGGAGGAGAAGGGATTATGGCCTGGCCATCCATCCTGGAGGGTGATTTTGTGCTTTCTATCTCTTTCTCTGTCTTTCCAGTAAGCACATGCGCCCTACAGCAAAAATCTCTCTCTTAAAAAAGGCAAGATGATAAATAGTGATTGACTATTAAAAAAATAATAATTGGAATAATAATAATTGGGAAAAACATAGAAAAGATATTGAATGATGAAGCGGGGAGATTAATGTCTCTGTATTGACTGACATGCATGGCATTCCCTTTTGAAAAAGCAATGTAATACACTGTAAAGTTATATGTGACTCATTGTAATATAAACAAGATTATGATGATAATAAATAAAAAGGGAAAAAATTCAAAACATTACAAAAAGAAAAAACATTTACTTAATTTTAAAGCCTATTAAGTGATTTTTTTTATTCCTTAAAAATTCCTTATATCTTTGGCAATTTTGTGATGTTAGTTTTTTGAGTAGCTAAGAGCTCCCAACATCAGGCCATACTCCAAATCAAAAGATCTTCATCAAAAAGAAGTGTTCTCTAGCTTCCTCATCCTGAGGAGCAGCGGCCCTTGTCCGTCACAGACTTGATTTCAGGAGCCAGTCCCCACATCTCCCAGTGCTGTCTTCATATCCTGACTGAGTCTCCTGAGAACTAGAAAGCATAAGGTTTAAGAGCACTGTTATCCCCAGCCTCAGGACTCTGCACTTCTAAGAGTGTGGTAATCATGTATGGACATCTTTGGTTGATTCCATTTCAGTCTTAAAGCATTGAAAAAAAGATTAGAGCCACTATTCCGAGAGAATTGTTACATAGCAACAGTTAGTAAAAAACGCTTTCCTAATACTCATCTACAGAGCTGCTCTACAGAAAGATCTGTCACAAACAGGATTTAGATATAAAGTTTTTAAGTCACTACAACCCAGCCCTTTAAACAAACCTGTGTGTAATGTATCACTACAAAGTGAGTTACAAAGAACTTGTTTCTTTTGAATTAGAAATATCAATGGAAAGCATCCCTGCTTCCTTATTAATAGGTAATCCTAGAGCATTAAATGCAAACATTATCAGGACATAAACCATCTGTTATAAGAAAAACATTTTATTTTATTTGCCTATCATAGTCTTTTATAATCAAAGTTTTTATCTCAGCTTTCTAGATAATAGTTATGAAATGGAAAGCCATAACATACTTCTTCATAGTATATCATTGTCTGCCTTCTTTATTTCTCTTAGAAATCCTTAATTACTTCACTTTACTTTCCTTGGTTTTTCACATTTGGGGATTTTAGCTTTGTGACTAGAATAAAATTAAAATGCTATGTTTATATATAATTAATTTTTATTAAACATGTTTTTATTAAATATAATTTCCTTACCCCAGTGACCATCTTTGGCTATAGAAGGGTCTTTTAAAATCCTTAACTCAGTCTCATTCTTGATTATATCCTGCTTTTGTCCCTAACTAGCAATGTAACCTTCCACAAGTTACTAATTCCATTGGGCATTATTTTTCTCATTGGCATTATAAAATATTGGATGAAATCCAGGTTAAATCAATGTGGCAAAATAAATTCAACTATATGATATGATAGTAAGAAATTGTTCTAATGTAATAAATATGTCTAGGGCTACTGGAAGAGACTATGAAGATGAATATATTTAGCACAGAAAAAATGTAATTTTGCTCATCGATATCCATGGTACCACTACCCATGTGCTACACTTTGTGAGTCATTAAGCTTGGCAAAGAAATATGGTGAATGATATAACTAGTTATCTGTGGAAAGATTACAGCGATCATTTAAATAAATGGGAAAACACCCCAAGATGTCTGTCTTTCTTTTCTTTTTTTTTCTTGACTACAGAGTTTGCATAATCACCAGATGGACAGACAAGCAGAGAGAGAGAGAGAAAGTGTTAGAAAACAGCCCCTGAGAGGGAATAAGCATGCCACAGTCCCTTCTTCTCCTTTTCAAGGGATTTGGGGCATGCACACACACTTGCCCAGTTTATTTCTCAAGCTACCAGGCCCAAGACTTGAACCTATATCTAGACCACTCAGCTGGCCATGTGGGACCCAGCTACCCCAACCACCATGTCAAGTGACTGGCCCAACATGTCTTTACTTTCTTTTTGCTATAGACTTTAGTTGACATATTGTTCTCCATATCAAAGATGAGAAACTTTCCCTGAATACAAAAGGAAACAGCACTAGGCCAGCCCCTTACCATAGCGTCTAAGGGAGCCAGATCCCATATGGCCAATCTCCATCTGAGTCCTGGCCCTGGTGGCTTGAAGAACAGCCAGGTGCACATGTGTGCATGCCCCAAATCCCAACAGACCAGAGAAATGGAGAGCAAGGGATTGCAGTGCAACCATATCCCCTGGGGAGTGCTTTCTCTCTCCTCTCCCTTCACCCACCTACCCCCTACATACATACCACCAAACCCCTGCACCTGCAATTAAAAAAAAAAAGGGAAACAGTGGTTTAGTACTTCAGTATTACAATAAGGATAGTGAAAAGCAAAATAAATATGTAAGTTGATTTTTTTAATGTTAAAAAATATTTTTAAACTCTTTCCTAGAAGCCTCATTACAGTTATGAGCCATTTCCCCCTTCCAAATTCTTCACATTTTATTCTGGGATAAGTCTCATTAATGAATAGGCAAGTCTAGAAAGTTACTTAATGTGAAAGTCTCTGAATCTTCATTCAAGTCACATTTTTTTTTTTTTTTGGAGAGGTTTTTGCTAAAGGGCACGTTCGCTCGCCAGACAGAGACAGAGAGAAAGCGAGAAATCACCCCCCAGGGGAAATGGCCATCCCTTCTCCTCCGTTCTCCTCTTGGGATCTTGGGCACACATGCACATGTGCCCGGCGTGAGTTTTAAGCCACCGGGTCCAGGATGCGAACCCTGGTTGACTACGTGGAAGTCCAGCAACATAGCCATTACGCTAACTGCTGGTCCCTCAAGTCACATTTTTTAAAAGCTCCAGAATGTTTTCATTTTTTTACTCCCCATTCTGTTTTCATTGATGAAAAGATCCTGTTCACTGATACAGCTTCTGTGAACTAGGTACTCTACAGTAATGTGAGTTTCTTCTCTGAGATAATACCATCTGACAGCTAAAAAGTAAATAGGTACATTACTTATAGCTCTTATTTTTTTTCTAAAGAATAATTATTTGGATTTTGTTTTTGTCTTTAATATCATGCTATAAAAGCCAGTGTAAATAGACTGCATTTTATATAAGAAAAGATGAGACCTGCACTCAGCTGTGTCATCACAGCTATAAATCAGTGTAGCAGCAGCTAGCTATACTATAATGGAAATTTTTTCAAAACCTTTTTTTTTTTTTTCAAAAAATATTCAGCATATTTTTATTGAGCAGTGCTATAGGTAAGACTATGTCATAGATCCTATAGGAAATACAATGTTTAAACAAATCCCTTACCCTCAGAAACCAAGCAGCCTCCTGGAGGTTGAGGAAAGGAGGAAATCAACATGTGTACAGCTAAGAACAATAAAATATTGTGTCAGAACATAAAATATTGTGGGGGTTCAAAGACATAAAAGATCTTGATTAGGAAGATAAAAAGATTTCACAGGAGCGAGATTTATGATGAATTCAAGAAACAAAGGAATTAAGGAAATGGAAGTAAACAGATGAGAGCATTCCAGGAAGTACGTAAGCAAGAAAAAGGCAAAAAGAGGGAACCAGCAGTTAGCGTAATGGCTATGTCGCTGGACTCCCACGTAGTCGACCACGGTTCGTGTCCCGGACCCGGTGGCTTAAAACTCACGCCGGGCGCGTGTGCGTGCGTGCCCAAGATCCCGAGAGGAGAATGGAGGAGAAGGGACTGCGGCGTGACCATCCCCCCTGGGGGGTGATTTCTCGCTTTCTGTCTCTATGTCTCTCTCTGTCTGTCTGGCGAGCGCACGCACCCTACAGTGAAAATCTCTCCAAAAAAAAAAAGGCAAAAAGAGATGTAGTCAAGAGGACAAGACCATGGGAGGAGAAGTTAGGTCTATTAAAGAGATCTTTTAACCTCAGGGAAACTCAGTTCAGTGGGCAGTGAAAGTCTTTTAAGTTTTAAGAAGAAGAATGTCACAAGACCTGTGCTTCAGAAAGATCTGTCTTCAGAGAGAGAACTAGAATCAGATCTGATCCTGTTTTCTACCTTGTGCCAGCCCTTCAAAGGCTAAAGGAAAAACCTCTATTGTAGCCTACATGGCCCTGCATGGTCTAGCCCCCTTACTTCTCCAACCTCATCTCTCTTACCTACCTTGTTCTCCCCCATTTCTGCCACTCTGCCCTTTAAGCTCTTTCCATCATTCTTTCTCCAAGTCCAGACTGTCCTTCCCTCTCCTCTTCCTTTGATTAATTCCCATTCATCTTTCAGAACTTGAGGAAATGTTTTTCCGCAAAAACTTTTTTTCTGACTAGGGACCAGCAGATGGCATAATGGTTATGTCATTGGACTCCACATAGGTGACCACAGTTCAAGTCCTGGACCCAGGGGCTTAAAACTCACACTGGGTGTGTTACCCAAAATCCCAAGAGAAGAATGGAGAAGAGATTGCTGCATGGCCATCCTCCTGGGAGGGGGTGATTTCTTGCTTTCTGTCTCTTCAGCAAGTGCACGTGCCCTATAGCAAAAAAATAAATAAACAAAATTCCTGACTAGATCAAATACCTCTATTAATAGGCTTCACATTACCATCTGCTTCTCTTTCCACCACTGTCCTGTTTTCAATTTTATATTTGTTTGATTACTAGATTAAGATCTGTCACCTTCGCCAGACTTCAAGATTTTTAGGAGTTGTTTCTATGTCTTATTTTGCTCACCTTTATAAACCCAGCACTTAGCACTGAACCAAGAACATCATAGATTTACAATAAATATCTGGCACTGAATAAATTAATGAGATCACTAGGGAGCTGTACTCTTGCTCTTTGTTGACTTTGTCTCTTCTGCCCACTAGTGTGTATTCATCTTTAAAGTTTAAAAAACATGCGTATTCTTTGTCCTTGACTTCAGACTATCATCCACTCACCTACCAAACTTCTTGAAAAACTCATCTGTTCTTAGTGACTTCAGTGAGAAGTCACTCTTTAATCACTCGCATTCTAGATCCTGGCCCCACCATTTATGAAAGTGATTTTCTTGAAGCCTCCACTAGTAACAAATAGCCTAGTTAAAAAAGAGCAGCAAGGAAAAAAGTAAAATGATTACAGTGAAAATGAAAAGGGAGAGACAAATGATGAGAGACATTACACCTCTAGAATCTACAGGGTGTAGCCATGTTGCAGGGAGCGGAGCAGGGAATCAAACATGATTTCAAGATACCAAGGTGATTGGGAAGGTACTGGTCCATTTAGGGAAGTAGGTAGGAAGAACTTGCTGAGGGAGATGATATATTTGGTTTTATACCTGTTTTATGAAGCACTGAGACTATTTCTGTTCAATTTCAGGTCCAAGCAAATTATCCAGTGAGATGGTTCCCCAGAAAGTAGTTGAAAAGAAAGCTGAAGGAGGTTGAGGAAAATAAGAGACCTAGATTTTAGAGTAAGCATTGGGATAGGTGAGATAGCAAAAGTAGAGAATATTAAATACAGTCCAGATGTAACATAACTTAGGGAAACAGCTATATTCTGGCCAAGGATGCCTGAAGAATATTGAGAAAGCAGAAAAGAGGGGTAGGAGACATGTTTTGGACACCAACTATGTGAAAACACCATGCTACCCTTTACGAACACTATCTCGTGTGATCCTCACAATTCATGGAGGTTGGTGGTTATGTCTGACAGGTTCCGAAAAGACAAGCCCCTTGTTCTCAGGAAGGTAATGTCTTACCACCTCTTTCTAGAACCTTAGCTCCACTTTGGATTATTCCACAGTGTTATGGTTGTATGCATACCTTTCTGAGGCATACTGTGCAGTGGAAAATGGATGTGTTTTGAAGTCAGATCAGTCTAAGTCTAAATTCCAGCTCTGATGTTAGGCAAGATGTTTGTCTTATTTTGCTGAACAAGGATAAGGACTATAAAAAAACTGTGTTTCTGCAACTAGATCATTGTGAGTGACCTTCAAGAAAATCACTTCCATAAAATGATTAAAGTGCAGACCAGCTTGCAAAGGCTGCTATAGTATACAGGTGTTGAGATGCTAGTCATAGCAGATATTAACCATTCTTTTCATATGGTTGGCAGAAGTGGAAAGGAGAGAGGGGAGATTATAACCCAATGTGATGAGGTATATCTTCAAAAGACTTCTTGCTTTAAACATCAGTGTTATTTGGAACATTTTGCCTCTGGTTCATTTCAAAAGTGTATGAATGAGGAGCCCAATGGCACAGTAGTAAAAAGGGTGTTCTGTAAGTCAGTCCCACATAGGAAGATTGCTAGTTGTGACCAAATACCCCTCTGAGTATACCAAGTGTTTGTGTGCCCATGATCTAGGACTGGCTGAAGCCGAGGGTGAATCACAGCATTAGGACCTTGCTGGGGATTCCTTGTATGTGTGTACATATGTGTATGTGTCTCATTCTTGCTCATTGAAGAAATAAGCTTTCTTTTAAATAAATTAATCATATTTTTTATATTTTGGCTTCTGAAAACTTGTATTAATATGTCATTAGTAGCTATGATTTTTTTAAGAATTATTTTATTTGTTATTGTTGTTATTTTTTAATTTGACCAGAGAGAGAGAAGGGGAAAGTGAGAAAGAAAGCCACCAGGATTGGACTGGTGCCACGGTCAGCCATGTGGGAGTCCAGTGCCTTAACCACCACACCACTTGCTGGCCTCTGTGTCTGATTTATTCTTAACCTCTTTCTCCACAGATAGAATTAATTTATGATAGAATTTCTTTTTTTCCTTTTGTTGCCCTAAAGTTTATTCATTTCATGAGAAAAGGAAGGTAAAGCGGGACAGGGTCTAATCATTTCACAGACCTTTCATCCAGCCTATAGCCTTTTATTATCTAGCCAGGTTCATGACCACACCCACGGGCACACCTGGTATGTTCAGCTCAACCTGGGATTTGAACCCCAGGCCTTCCAGTGTCATATAGCTGTGCCCTACCACTGTACCACCACAGCCAGTCCAATTTAGGGGTCATTTTAAGCTTGACTTTCACAGCAATGAAGTTTAATTCTGGCGACTTTTCTTTTTTTGTTTTTTGTTTGTTTTGGTTTTGTTTTTTGCTATAGGACGTGATTCATCAGACGTAGAGAGAGTGGGAAAGCATCCCCACAGGAGGATGGTCACACTATAATTGCTTGTTCTCCATTTT
The DNA here is from genome assembly GCF_000334495.1 of Tupaia belangeri chinensis. NCBI lineage: Eukaryota > Metazoa > Chordata > Mammalia > Scandentia > Tupaiidae > Tupaia > Tupaia belangeri. The sequence continues at coordinate 1,439,153 of NW_006159453.1, read as the reverse complement.
CATTTTGGATTTTTTTTTTTTCTTTTTGAGAGGTTTTTGCTATAGGGCGCATGCGCTTGCCAGAAAGAGAGAGAGACAGAGAGACAGAAAGCGAGAAATCACCCCCCCCCCCCACCGGGGGGGGGGATCACCCCCCCCCCCAGTGGGGGATGGCCACACTGCAGTCCCTTCTCTTCCGTTCTCCTCTCGAGATCTTGGGCAGGTACACATATACACCCAGTGTGAGTTTAAGCCACCAGGTCCAGGACTCAAACCGCGGTCGACTACATGGGAGTCTAGCGACATAGGCATTATGCCAATTGCTAGTCCCTCCTTTTGGAATTTTTTTGACATGCACTCACACGTACTTATCATGATTTTAAGCCACTGGGTCTGGGACTCAGCCTCACAGTTGGCCATGTGGGATCCAGCTGCCTTAACCTCCATGCCATCTGCTTGAACCTGACTTTTTTTCATATTCAGTTTTTACTTTTCCTGTTTTCTCATCTTCCATGGCCCCCCACACACATTCCTTCACATATATACACATGCATACATACAGAAATATACATACACACATACACTAGTTTCTATATAAGAATAAAGGACTTTCCGTTCATCCAAAGATTGTTTGGACAGCACGTAAACAGTGCTAAAACAGGAACGATGTCTACAGCAAGGTGAATTTTAAACAACTTTTTTACCAAAACGTAATCTCCATGCAATCAAGGACATTGTCTAGATTACTTTTGTCTTCCTCATGCCAGGTACTCAGTCTGGCATTTAGTTAAATGTTCAGTGAATATCTGGTGAATAAATCCAATGAATGAATGGACGAGAAAAACTTGGATAAACTATTGTTGGTATTATAGACCTCCACATAAATTTGATAGTACTAGTAAACTGCATTGCATATGAAAAAAATAATAATTGCTTCCCATTATGAATGAAATGGAAGACTTTCATTCTTGGTCTCTATAAATGATTTCGTATTTTTTCAGGGTAGGTATAGTCTGATAAGAATTTGACTATCTTAAACAGATTGCCACTTTTAACTAAATCTAGCATTGCTTTTTATACAAATAGAATTTTTATAAAATCTTTAATAAAATTAATAAAATAGGGCCAGATGTTGTCATGGTGGTTGAGGCAGCTGGATACCACATGGCTGACTGCCCAGTTCAGGCCCTGGACCTGGTGTTTTGGGAAAAACCATGTTGGGTGCATGTGCCTGCATGCCCTCCCAAAATCCCAAGGGGAGAGTGTAGAAGAAGAGATTACGGCATGGCCATTCCCCCCTCCGGAGGGGGATGCTTTCTCACTTTTTATCTCTCTCTTTTTCGCTGTCTCCACTGAACACACTACCTTATGGCAGGTTAAAAAAATAACAGAATATAAAGTTAATTGTAAATGTGAATTTACTTGGTACAATTATAAAATTAGTAAGCACTTTAATTTTTTTAAATCCCTTCTTTAATATGTATTTATTTTATAGATAATGCTATATGGCACATGAGCTCACCAGAAAGACAGAGAAAGACAGAAAGACAAAAAGTGAGAAATCACCCCCAGGAGGGATGGCCATGCCACAATCCCTTCTCCGCCTCCTCAGGATTTTGGGCACGCACCCAGCATGAGTTTCAAGCCTCAGGGTCTGGGACTCTAACCATGGTCAACCATGTGGGAGTCCAACAATGTAACTATTAAACCATCTGCTGGTGCCCCCCCAAAATAATCGTTTAATTTAGAACATTATTCCAAATATTGCTTTACCTTCTATGGACTTACTGGGCTTTATTTGTATGTGTGCACTGATAAATAGAATAACTGGTTATAGAGCAGTTATTTGCTTAGTTGGTCGATATGGCACTAAATCTTTTAGTTATTTATCTGATACATCACAGACACAATTCTGGAGATCGTATTGGGTAAAAAAGCACTAGAAATTGTTATGGACACTGGGGACAAAGTGGAAGAAGAGTGGGAGAGGGAAGAGTGCAGAAGGGGAAATATGGGGGGAAATGGAGAAGTAAGGTATTTGTGGGACACAGATACGGTTTGTTGCCTGTTGATGTCACGTATAGTATTTTCAACTCACCTGCTCTGTGGCATATATCATGCTGGATAAAATTTCTTTATAATCTAAATGATGTATAGCAAGCGAATATATAAATAATATTTTTTAAAATTCTAAAAAGACATTCAAGCTTAAAAGTTTAAATAAAAGTCTTGCACACCTTGGGGGAAAAAAAAGTTATGAAACCCAAAGATTGAAGCAGCTGGAAGCTAACCTAGTTAACAGAAACACTATTAGCTGTTTCTGTTGTCCCACCAACCATCTTCAAGGAAGAGTTCGAGAGTTGGTTGTCATTTAGTACAGCTCAGGTGTACTCTCTCAAAAGACAAGGGAACTTATCAAAGTACGCAGGGCTTAATACTGAAAAATTCAGTCCAGCAAAAGCAGTTGGGAAACTATTCCAAACTGGTGGTAAACACCCACAATTTTTGTGGTGATGAAATCACAGTACAGTAATGGAATCTCCTATGGACTATTTCACAGTTCCTTTTTTTTTTTTTTTCCTGATTTTTTTTTTCTAGTGAGTTTCACTACCCACATTATAAGACTTCTTATAATGTAGAGGGTTTTAATTGCAATGAGCGACAAATCAGCTGCACTACAAGTGTTTAATGAGAATAAAACAACTGCCAGTCCATAGTATTCCTCCATGTTCAGTGCAATGAAAATTATTGCTCATCCTAAATATTAAGACTTACACAACTTTCACTTGCTCCAAAATCAAATTCCGCCCCCCTCCAAAAAAAAAGAAAAAGAAAAGACTCATTCTTTTTTTTTTTTTTTTTTGGAGAGGTTTTTGCTATAGGGCACATGTGCTCACCAGACAGAGACAGAAGAGAGACAGAAAGCAAGAAATCACTCCCCAGGGGGGATGGCCATGCCACAATCCCTTCTCCTCCATTCTCCTCTCGGGATCTTGGGCACGCACGCACATGCGCCCGGCGTGAGTTTAAGCCACCAGGTCCGGGACTCGAACCATGGTCAACTACGTGGGAGTCCAGTGACATAGCCATTATGATAACTGCTGGTCCTAAGACACTCATTCTTTGCAGCTAGGCTTATACATTGAGCTATAGTTATAATTGAAAGTAGGAGTAAAATATATTCTCTTCAGGGCCAGCTGGTGGCATGGTGGTTAAGGTTCTGGACACTCCCACATGGCCAACCATGGTTCAAGTCCCAGGCCTGGTGCTTGTTTTCTCACTTTCTCTCTCTCTCTGGTCAAAGTAAATGAAAGAATAAATTTAAAAATCTATATATATTTTATTTCCCCAGTAAACAAAAATGTATACTTGAATAAACAGAAACTCTCATATAATTAAAAGGTATATATGCACCCCTATATTCCAAGTTAAAATATAGAAATGGAGTCAGTGAATGTAGGCTTCTCTTTTGAGAAATTGATGATAAGGGTAGAAGAGATTGAGAAGTAACCATATATTTTGGATAGAGAGAGACTTAAGAATGTTTGCAGGATATGGGGAAGGAACTAGTAAAGAAAGATAACTTGAAACTGAGAGCATGATGTGGGGTAGATACGCACACTGAAACGAGATATCGGAGGAGTAATGGAACTTCCTATGGACTTTTTCCCAGTTCCTTTTTTTTTTTTTTTTCCTGATTTTTTTTTTCTAGTGAGTTTCACTACCCACATTATAAGACTTCTTATAATGTAGAGGGTTTTAATTGCAATGAGCGACAAATCAGCTGCACTACAAGTGTTTAATGAGAATAAAACAACTGCCAGTCCATAGTATTCCTCCATGTTCAGTGCAATGAAAATTATTGCTCATCCTAAATATTAAGACTTACACAACTTTCACTTGCTCCAAAATCAAATTCCGCCCCCCTCCAAAAAAAAAGAAAAAGAAAAGACTCATTTTTTTTTTTTTTTTGGAGAGGTTTTTGCTATAGGGCACATGTGCTCACCAGACAGAGACAGAAGAGAGACAGAAAGCAAGAAATCACTCCCCAGGGGGGATGGCCATGCCACAATCCCTTCTCCTCCATTCTCCTCTCGGGATCTTGGGCACGCACGCACATGCGCCCGGCGTGAGTTTAAGCCACCAGGTCCGGGACTCGAACCATGGTCAACTACGTGGGAGTCCAGTGACATAGCCATTATGATAACTGCTGGTCCTAAGACACTCATTCTTTGCAGCTAGGCTTATACATTGAGCTATAGTTATAATTGAAAGTAGGAGTAAAATATATTCTCTTCAGGGCCAGCTGGTGGCATGGTGGTTAAGGTTCTGGACACTCCCACATGGCCAACCATGGTTCAAGTCCCAGGCCTGGTGCTTGTTTTCTCACTTTCTCTCTCTCTCTGGTCAAAGTAAATGAAAGAATAAATTTAAAAATCTATATATATTTTATTTCCCCAGTAAACAAAAATGTATACTTGAATAAACAGAAACTCTCATATAATTAAAAGGTATATATGCACCCCTATATTCCAAGTTAAAATATAGAAATGGAGTCAGTGAATGTAGGCTTCTCTTTTGAGAAATTGATGATAAGGGTAGAAGAGATTGAGAAGTAACCATATATTTTGGATAGAGAGAGACTTAAGAATGTTTGCAGGATATGGGGAAGGAACTAGTAAAGAAAGATAACTTGAAACTGAGAGCATGATGTGGGGTAGATACGCACACTGAAACGAGATATCGGAGGAGGAACAAAGAAATGAAATTTGGGCACAAGCAGGCAGAAGAGCTTGAACGGGAGAGAAGTAGTGCATCCTCTGGGACAGGGAGAAGTCGTATGACTTGGACAGGTTTCTGACTAGGAGGAGGAGATTTTTAAACCCTGCCTGATGACTTCATTTGTCAGTAAGTAGGATATGAGTTTGTGTTCGAAAAGCAAGGAAGTGATGGTTGTGTCAAGACTGGGAAAAAAGAAAAAGGGAATAGTCACAGAGGAGATCGAGAAAAGGAGCTAACCAAGAGCAAGAAAAAATGGACCTGTGATGCCAGATGTCCAGACAAGGATGGAAGTCATAGATTGGTAGTCCCCTTCTTTCCCACCCTGCTTCCGCCCCACCTCTGGTGTTTTCAGCCATTTGGTTTGTAGGTAGGTTCAGGAAAGCAGTAGAAGTGTTGACCTCAGGTCGTGGTAGGAAAGCTGGGACAGGGATGCTAGAGGTAAGAGAATGCTGCTGAGGGGTCAGTGTAAGAAGTGAGGACAGGTTTAACTGGTGAAGAACTGCAGAGTTACCTTAGGAAGAAAATTGGTTATCTCGATCAATATTTCTTGTGTCCCTCCCTCCAAAGTAGTATCTTCTGCTCTGGCATCAATCTCTCTCTCTCTAGGTTGCAGATAGCAAAATGTTATTTTTTGCTGGGCATCTCCATTTGGATATTCCTCAGGCATTTCAAATGCTCGAATATGAGACTGAGTTCCTCATCCCTTTCAAATGCCCCCTATTTCTTTTGGTGGCAGTTGCATCTTGCTAGTTTACCAGAATTGAAATCTGAATTGTCTTTTCGTTTCTTTTGTCCTTCCATAGCTAATCAGTACTGAGTCCTTTTATTTCTGCCTTCGTAACTTCCTTTGTACAGCTGTTTTTCTCTATTCCCACTGCTGCTAACCCACCACACCAGATCTTCACTGCTCGCCCAGACTTGCAGTTATTACAGCCTTCCTCAGCAAGCCTCCTTGCTGTGTGTCTCCTCACTAACTAGTCTACCCTTCCTCCAGCTATCAATCATTTCCCTGAAGATTTACGGTGATCAGGGTAGGTCTTTGTTCAGAAACCTAGTGACTTCAGCTCCTACCACATAATTGTGCATGAAATTCAAGGTCCTCTTGAAGTGACCTCAGTCTGCCTATCCAGCTTATTTCTCTTTAATGTCCTTACAGTGTATCTACTGACTGGTTCCCTTTAAAAATATCTTGATAACACTGTGACTTATGCTCAAAATGCCTTTTCTTAGAGGCCTTCCTTAACCACCCATCCCCCACAAGTCGAAATAATACCTTCCTTGTATAAATGCCCCTCTTGGACCAGCTAAATGGTGTAGTAGTTAAAGCAGCCAGAGCCACGTGTGACTGACCAGTGGTTGGAGTCTTGGATCCAGCAGCTTGAGAAACAGCCCAGGTATGTGTGCCTGCATGTCCAGAATCCCAGACGGACTAAGAGATGGAAAACCTGTTTGGGAAAGGGGGAGGTCCTATTACCTTCTTCTTTGTTACATATTTATGTAAAGATTTCATTTTCTTCGCTGTTCAGTTTCTTCCAGCAGTGTAATTAACAGGCATAACAAATGATCAGAACTGCACAAATTTCTTCCATTAAAAAATGTAACAGACCTTCACATCAGTGGCTCTGAACACCAGCTATATATTAGAATCACATAGGGAGCTGTTTAGAAATCCTAGTGGTTGGGACCAGCAGATAGTGTAGCGCTTATGTCTCTGGACTTGCACATGGCCAACCGTGCTTCGAGTGCTGGACCCAGTGGCTTGAAACTCAAGCCGAGCGTGTGTGTGTGTGTCCATGTGTCCCCAAGATCCTGGGAGGAGAAAGGATTGCAGCAGGCCATCCCCCTGGGGGGTGATTTCTCACTTTCCCTTTCACTGTTACTGTCTGTCTCTCTCCCTCTGTCTCTTGTGAGCACACGCACCTTAAAGCAAAAACCTGTATTTAAAAAAAAAAAAAAATCCTAGTGGTTGATTCAAAGATTTTGATTCATTGGTCTTAGGTGGGGCCTATACATAAGTTTTGTTAAGTTCCCCAAGTGATTCTTATTTGCATAGACAGAATTGAGAATCACTGTTTAATTCTAGCACATATTGGTTGACCTGGCTTTGTCAGAGGTATTTAACTTTCTACTAAAGTATGTTAATGCTGTTGGAAGGTGCTGCTTGGTTATCACAGAAAAAGGATGAATTAGAAGCAATAGAATTGCCAGTTTTCATTAGTATGTTTTATTTGTAATGAAGTATTTCAAAAATTTGAGAAGGATAGAAAAGTGAGCCTGTGGAAAATCATAAGATCTACCCAGTTCTTAAAATGAATCAGACATGTGAGCTTTGTGTGGTCTAGTGGTTAGAGATGTAGACTGGGGAGTATTTCCGAGGTTATTGCTCATCTCTTACTGGCTTACATGACCTTAAGAACATCCTTTGAGCCTTACCTTTGAGTTAACACTTGCTGTAACTTCACAGGTCAAAGACCAAGAAATTAAAACCATTAAAATTTTTTTTACAAACTTGTAAGTCACCATAGCTTATATTTGACTCAGTCCCTGAGATTCTGCAAAGGAAACAACTGGAAAAGAGACCTGGCATTCTTCAAAAGAAATAAACTCATTTACTCGAGTTTAAAAAGTCACTTACTATCCGTTTTAAAGTGTCTGAATTTCAAACTAAGAGAACATCAACAATAGCAGCTTAGGAAAGTACCATGAAGCAGTTGCTTCTGCTCTAGCCTAGTGCATGATGTTTTATCGGGAGAAGAAAGCTGTTTGAGGCTGGCAGGTGGCATGGTGGTTGAGGGCACTGGACTCCTACTACGTGACCAACCACGGTTCTATTCCCAGACCTGGTGGCTTGCTTTCTCACTTGTCCTTTCTTTCTCTCACTCTGTCCCTTTTGGTCAAATTAAAAAATAAATAAAGTTAAGTAAACTAATTCTTTAAAAAAAAAAAAAAAAAGCTGTTTGACAGGGTGACGATTTTGGTTCTTTCCCTTTCCCAAGTTGCTGTCATGTTTCTTTGGGACCACAGATTAGACAGATTCTTTTTCTTTCTTTTTTTAATGCGCTATAGGGTTTGTGTGCTCGCCAGAGAGAGACAGAGAAAGAAAGAGAGGGGAAATGAGAAGGAACCCCCCAGTGGGGTTGACCATGCTACAGACTCTTCTCCTCCATTCTCCTCTTGGAATTTTGGGCACATACACACACATGCCTGGCATGTTTTTCAAGCCGTAGGGACTGGGACTCAAACAACAGTCAGCCACATGGGATTCAGCCACCTTAACCACCTCGCCACCTAGCTGGCCCTGGACAGATGCTTTCATAGGCTCACTGGTGGAATGTAATCTTCTCTGCCCCAAGAAGAAACAGATGAAATGAAAAAAGAATTAAATATGAAATTTCTAATTACTTGCATGCCAGGGAGCCCTGAGTGTATACATATACTTTTTAAAGTATATACCAGAATTCTTTTTTTCTATTATCTGAGAGGGACATTTTGCAAAATATATGAGGTTTGTGTGAGCCCTCAAACCTCTGAAAATAGATGACATTTTGACCCTTTGTATTACTGGTCACCGTTCTTTTTTTGTTTCAGTTTTGAGATTGTGCAGACAGAGGTATTCTGGTTTAATCCTTTATCATTTGCATTTGTTCATGTAGATAAGGGAAAATCCCAGCTCTCGCTCTCGCTCGCTCTCTCTTTTTTTTTTTGCCAGAGAGCTCATGTGCTCACAGGAGACAGACAAAGAGAGGGAAAGTGAGAAAGCACCCCCGGGGCCATAGTCACGCCACAGTGCCTTCTCCTTGGTCTCCTCTTCCTTTTGGGCACGTATGCACATGCGCCTGCCATGTTTTTTCAAGCTACTGGATCGAGGACTCAGACCACTTATTCAGCCATATGGGATCCAGCTCATGTAACCACAGGGCCACAGGCTGGCCCCCAACTTGTGTTTTTGTTTATTTGTTTGCCAGAGAGCAAGTGTACTTCCCCAAACTTGTTTTTTAGACGACAAAATATGTGAGTTTGATTACTTCCATGCAGTAGGACTTGATAGATAAACAAGAGAGATAATGAAAGAATACATTTTTAACATTGTCTGAACCAGTGTGACGCTGTATAAATCCTTTACCCTCTACAAAGCCTTAGGTACTTCAGCTGTCCAAAGGAAACTGAATAGGTTAAAACTATATCACTCTTGAGGAAATTAAGTAGTATACTCTCAAAAGACTGAGCAGTTTTAGATCCTTCATGTACCCCAGGCTGTTATTAATAAGGGTGCCTCATCTACCCCAGGAAGCTTTTGCTTTTATTTCATTCTAAGCTCCCAAAGTCTCAGGTTTGTAATATTTGTTTGAACTTTAGTAAAGTGATAAGCACGGTGTGCTTGCAGACATTGAAGGGATATTTGTTTAACAGAAATACAAGAGGACTTCAAAAAGTTTGTGGAAAAGGGAATTAAAGTGAGTTTATTTTGGTACAAAAAAATTTGAAATCCATGCATGATTTTTTCATAATACACATTTTCCATGAACTTTTGAAGCCTCTTAGAACTCATCTTCTCTCCAGCCCTACCTTTGGGAGGATGAGTAAATGGGTTTCAATTTAAAAAAAAAAAAAAAAAAAAAAAAAACCAACAACTCAGTATTATCTTTTAGCAGTCTTTGCATCTTCATCACCTTTATGCATGATACTCAGCAGAACAGGTTTTCCTACTGCAGCAGAACTCTGTGTGAACCCAGTAACTGGTCAAATCTGATAGGTACAAAAAAGTGTGTGGCTTTTCACTTCCTTTCCCTTCCTCCAACCCCAAACCATAGAGAAGCCTGCTTTCTGGTGACATTTATTCACATAAGACTGTCTCACAACTCTGTCTTCCTGTAAGATTATGTTGAGTTTGAGTACTGTTCATTGTCATTTTATAGCAGCCTACCAGTTCCGTTCAGTGAATTTGGAAATCAACAGTGACACTCAGGAAACTCCCTCTAAGGGAGTTGATGCTTCTGCTTGGTTTCGAGGGTCAGGTCTGGGGCTATCTGTTATATTCATGTAGGTGCCCAATGTGATCTTTGAAATACCACCCAGGATTACTCAGGGAAGTACCATTCAGACCATGCTGTGATTTACATGGCCCCAGGCACTGGAGTATGGCATCCACAGTGGTTCATAGTGAGTGTGGTGACAAGGCAGCAGGAACCAGAATGAGGAAGGCGATTTAAAAATCTACATCCGTTGCCAATTTTTATTGCACTGCAAGAGTTCGATAACATAGAGTTCCACCAGTTTTGTAGCTCTGCTTGCTTATTCAACCACAACTTCAACTCTGTATAGCTTTCTCTGTTGATAGGATATGAATCCCTGACTTACACAATTATAGGTAACATACTTCTGAGGTTTAAACAAGAGTTTAGATTGCCCTAAATCTTCACATAAGGCTTTATTCTTTAAAAATACCAACGTTTAGTTAAAAATCTCTTGTTTCAGTTTTCCTGCCCAAACTTTGCAACTCTTCATACTACTGTATATAGTAATAATTCCTGTTAGCCAGATGTTGTTTGATAGCTCAGTAATAACAAATGGCAGGTACTTGTCCTGACCTGACTTGAATTCTCTCCTTTTGATGTGGAGCATATGTGGAGCAGTCAGCTAAATAAAGGTCTTATCAATAAGATGCAGTTGGACACTTGGCTTTTTGCTTTTGTAGTCATGCCACTTACCATATGGTAAAGAGGTGGTTATAGAAGGTTTTGTCTGTCTCCTAATTGAGATTTGATTCTGTGGCATTTTCATGAGACATTTCTTCTCTTGTTTGTGATTTTTATTGCCTAGTTTTATCAAATTATATTCTTTAGCATGTAGAGGTGTGACACTATCATTTTTCAGTGTCACTTTTAGAGGTTTTTATTTACATATGAAAGTATTGAAAAGAAATAAACATAAAAATATTTTGCTTTTACTCACTGCCAATCAAATTCACTGCAGTTATTTTAAAGGTATTTTCTACATAAAACACATTGTTAAACATCAACTGTGGTTTATTACTGTTTTTTATTTAAGTAGACGTTATTGGGCCCTCTTTATTATGCTTTCCTTTGTCACTATTAGAAGCTACACAATTGGGATAGACTTGAGTCCCTTTCAATGTATAATGGGATAGAGATTGTTCTCTAATGGAAAAGTTAAAAGCGGATGTCATTAGCATATCATAATAGTACATAGATAAAGGATTAAGGGGAAGAGAGAATCCTGGAGAGTCAATTTAACAAAAAAGAGGAGGGAGTGGGTATTTGGCAGGATCCTATGATCGTACTTCAAAGATAAGTTAGAAGTGAAAGATTTTATTCCATGATATATTTCTATGGGGTGGGAGGTGTGTCATTTTATATTTTGAAGTAATGGATTTAAACTGTATTCTGAGGTGCTACATTTTAGGAAAATGAGAAGCTAGAAAAAGGTATACAAAAGAAAACTGATCTAAATAAGGAGTGAACAGATGGAAAAATGTAAAGGACTTGGAATTAACCAAGAACAATTTTCAAGAATATGAAGGAATAAGAGCTCCTTGTCTGCCCTCACCAAAAAAAATAATAAACCCACAAAAGTTCCATGAAGGAGAATCTAAAATTCTGTAAGAGGCCCAGCCATGATAGTACACACTAGATGCTGCTGTTTGGCAGGATGAGGTTGCGTGGGAAGGCCTGGCTTAGATTCCCTAAAAAGCTAGGCTTGTTGATGTAGTCCACCTACTGGGGAGATTGAAGCAGGATTGTGAGCTTATGGCCAGTGTAGGCCACAGAGCAAGACACCGTCTGAAGGAGCCTGGTGTGGCACTGCGCACTGGCAGTACCAATCATCTGGAGGCTGAGGCAGAACAATCACGGTACAGTAAGAGCCTGTCTAAAACACCACACACACACCACAAAACACACACCACACAGAAATTCTGCAAGAGACATTTAAATTACGGGGAACAACATCTAGAATTTAGATTTGTTAACCATGGTGGTAATGCTACATAGTGTTGTAGAATCTCCATCCTTCAAGGTCATGGAGGTAGTTTATTAGCACTCTTAGGAAAAGAAGCCAAGCCACTGCATTAGGAAAGATCTTGAGTCTTGGGCTCAGCACATGGTATAGCGGTTACATTGCTAGACTCCCACATGGCTGACCACAGTTTGAGTCCCAGACCTGGTGGCTTGAAAATCACCCAGGCACGTGTGCATGTGTGCCCAAAATCCTGGGAGGAGAAGGAATGTGGTGTGGCCACCCCTCTTTTCCCTCTGTCTGTCTTTCCAGCAAGCACATGCACCTTAAGGCAAAAAAAAAAATTAAAAAAAGGTCTTGAGTCTCTTTTCTTAGATCATTTAATTTTTAATATAAAAAGACTGAAAGAGAGTTAAGATTCCAAAAACACGGTAGTCCTTGTTTTATTGCTACTTTTTGCTACTTTCATTAACCTAAAAAGAATAAAACACACCCCATTCAGGAACAGTGATGACAGCCAGAATTACACCAAAATGAAGACCTGTTGATAACAAGTGTTGGCAAAGATAAGGAGAAAAAGTATTGTTGGTGGGAATGTAAATTAATACAGCCACTTTAGAAAATAGTATGGAGAGGCCTCAAAAAATTAAAAACAGAATCACCGTATAATCCAGCAACCTGATTACTGGGTATAAATAGAAATCATACTTTGAGTATCCATACAACTATTCTTTATTTCACTTTCAGTACAGTAGTCAATAAATTTCTGAGACAACCTTTGCTTTATTATAAAATGGACTTTGTATTAGATAATTTTGCCCAACTGCAGGTGAATGTAAGTGTTCTGAGCATGTTTAAAGTAGGCTTTTTTTTTTCTTTACAATATTCAATATTTTCAGTTCATGCTGGATTTCTCAGTATGTAACTCCATCATAAAGTTGAAGCATCTGTATAGCCAAAGGAAATAAAATCAGTATGTCAAAGAGATACGTAAGTATATATGTTGTGTATTCACAATAGCCAATATATGGGATCAGTTTAACTGTCCATCAGCAGATGAGTGGATAGGAACAGCTCTGTGGCCTAGTGGTTAAGGCAGCCACATCCCACATGGCCAACCACATGGTTTGAGTCTCAGTCCTGGTGACTTGAGAAAACACACTTGATGAGTATGTGTACCCCAAACCCCAACAGGGTGGAAAATGGAAGAGAAAGAATTGCTGCACAGTCATCCCTCCTGGGGGTGATTTCTCACTTTCTGTCTCTGTCTGTCTGGCAAGTGTATGTGCCCTATAGCAAAAATCTCAATCAATTGAATCAATTAAGAAATTAGATTTCTCTTACAAGTACTTAAAAGATTAATGTGATCAAATTTATGAAAGAGGATTGTGGTGGCAAGTGTACACAATGGATTGGAATGGGAGACCACTTAGGAGACTCGAGCAGTAGTCAGGCAAGAGATCATTGATCTGAATTAGAACAGGGACAGTGAGAGTGGCATGGATGAAATGGATTCAAGAGGTACCTCATCAGACTTAGTGATAAGCACACATAGAACATTAAAAGGTAAGAGTTAAAGATGACTAAGGCTACGGTTCCAGAAGGTTTGATTGGAAATTTGAAGTTAGGAATTCAGATTTGAACATAATGCATTTTAGGTACCTTTTGAATATTCAATGTGAGAAAAAAATTGCAAGAGAAAAATTCAAGATTTGAATCATTGATAGAGCCATGAGATGGGATGTAAAATTCAAAGAAAAGGTAGTCTTAAACTATAGATAAGGTCAGTCATTAATGAGCTGGTGAGAATAGAAAGGTCAACAAGAAAGTTTGTGAAGAATGGGGAAACCATGACTGAGAGTGCCACAGAAGCCAAAAGAAAGAGAATTCTAGGAAAGGAGGCAGCTATCAGGGACATCACATACTGCAGTCAGCTGGGATAAGAACACAAAAGAGATGTGGCAAATAGGAGACCATATAAAGAACATTTCCAGTAATAACTCTATTTGTCATTTGGTCTGGTTTTAAGCACACATAGGAACTGTGTTGGTTTATAGAGCCCTCTTCCTTGGTCACTGCTAACAAAACCAGACTTTGGACCGAACCAAGCTCAGTGCAATACCTGTCTGCATTAGATAGGCCCTCAAACTCCAGTCAGCCTAGTGACACATGTCATTAGGGCAGCATGTACCCTAAAAACATCAGTTGTTTGTTAATAGTATCTTTGGCAATAACAACAACCAGCCCTTCTCAATGACCAAAAAGCCATAATAGGTAGGAACATGTTATGATCTCACCTCTGATTCATCTATGCAAGTAGGCACACAGCTTTTTGCTATACAGGTAACATGGAAATTTAGAAAGTGGGGGGCCAACCAGTGGCATGGTAGTTAAGGCAGCTAGATCCCACATAGTGGACCGCATGGTTTGAGTCCTAGACCCAGCAGCTTGAAAAACATGCAGGTGTGTGTTTTGTGCATGCCCAAATCCCAAGAGAAAAATGGAAAAGAAGGAATTAAGGCATGACTATCCCCTCTAGGAGATGATTTCTCACTTTCTCTCTCTTTCTGTCTGTCTTTCTCTCTGGCAAGTGCATATGGTCTATAGCAAAACTAAAGAGAAAAACATTTTTTTACAGAAAATGCCCAGTAAACAGCCAAGCTGGAAGAGTGGACAGGAGATAGTCAATTACTATTGAGTAATAAACCATGTTAAAGTAGATGAGACAAGGAATCTAGAAAACAAAAATTATATATAGTTATCTTTATTAATTTTACTGTTGTTAAGAATTATTTCATTTAACTTTATTTGTTTATTTATTTATTTTATTTTATTTTGACCAGAGAGGGACAGAGCAAGAGAGAGTGAGAAAGAAAGCTATCAGGTCCAGGACTCGAACCACAGTCAGCCACGTGGGAGTTCAGCACCCTTAACCACCATGCCACCTGCTGGCCCCTAATTTTACTCTTTTTTATTTACATTTAATCACTGTATATCTTTATAGTATACAACATGGTTTTTCCCAGTATGAATATAGTGCATATTAGTCAAGTCAAAGACATTACCATATACATTGTCATCAACAGACCACTCCTTATTTCTGTGTCTATTAAGTGTTTTTTGTGTTCTTTTTATCGATAATTCTAGTCAACTTTTTTAAAAGTTTTCTATAAGGTGCATATGCTCATCAGAGACATACAGAGAGAGTGGGAAAGTGAGAAAGAATCCCTCAGGGGAGATGGCCGTGTCACAATATTTTCCTCTCCATTTCTCTCAGGATTGTGGGCATACGCATATGTGCCTGACATGTATTTCAAGCTGCCTGGTCCAGGATTCAAACAGTGCAGTTGGCTATGTGGGATCTAGCCACCTTAACACTGTGGCACCAACCGACCCAAGTCCTATTCAACTTTAAATGTAATCTAAGTCACATGTTCAAGGTTCAACATCTTTCTTGATCTAATATGAATTATGACTTTATAACTTGTCAACACCATTTTTCACTTTTTGTACCTGGTTTCTAGAGAGGCTAATTTTTTTTTTTTTGAGAGAGAGAGATTTTTGCTATAAGGTGCGTGAGCTTGCCAGAGAGATGGGAGGGGGATGGCCACACTACAGTCTCTTCCCCTCCAGTCTTCTCTCAGGATTTCGGGCACTCATGCACACACACCCAGCATGAGTTTCAAGTCACTGGCTTCAGGATTGGAACTGCAGTTGACTTCATGGGAGTCCAGCATAACCATCATGCCATCCGCTGGCCCCTCTAGAGAGGATAATTTTTTTTTCTTTTCTTTTTTTTTTGGAGAGGTTTCCTCTATAGGGTGCATGCACTCGCTGGACAGACAGAGAGAGACAGAGAGACAGAAAGCGAGAAATCACCCCCCAGGGGGGATGGCCACGCCGCAATCCCTACTCCTCCATTCTCCTCTCGGGATCTTGGGCATGCACACACGCGCGCCCGGCGTGAGTTTAAGCCACCGGGTCCGGGACACAAACCACGGTCGACCACATGGGAGTCCAGTGACATAGCCATTAAGCTAACTGCTGGTCCTGAGAGGGTAATTCTAAAGAGAAAACAAAATTTTTGTTGTGTGACTCTCCAGAAGTAATCCACTGGATTGTTTATTCTTGAGAAGTGCACGAGAACTAGTAACTTATTCTTTTTGTTTTTTTTTTTGTTTGTTTTTGACATAAGGGATGTACACTCACCAGAGACAGAGAAAAGCAGACAGAAGGAAAGTGAGAAATCACCTCCCATACCCCCAGAGGGATGGTCATGCTGCAATCCCTTCTCCATTCTCCCTCAGGATTTTGGGCATGCAACGCGTGCCCTATGTGTTTTCCAAGTACTGTGCTGGGATTCAGACTGTGGTTATCCATGTGGGATCTGACTCCCTGCTCACAGGGCTTAACCTCCTGTGCTATGGGGCCGACCCAGAAAGTTAATATAATATTCTTCTGTAATCATTTATATTCTTTATTAGGGGCTGAAATGGTGGAGAAGAAGCTTTTTCAGTTAAAAGGAATGTATAATGAAATAAGGTTCAGAGAAATCTCATTGGCTAACTTTCTAGGACAGTAATTATGCGATAACATTTAGGGCTCAACTGTTAAGAGTAGTCAGGAAATCCTGGCTCCAGATGCCTGAGGATTATTCTCTATCTACTTGATAGCTTGCTGCAGAAATATCCAGGCCCCCAGGCGATATTCCTGTCTCTAGCAAACACCAGACCGTGTGAGATTTCTCTATTAGCACTTCCTTCTGCCTGCCAACTACTTGCCAGGCCATTTTAAAATTTGCAATCTTCAAGTTCTCTAAAGCAAAATATTCTATTCCTTCTCCATGTTCATTGAGAGCTCAGTAAATATAAATCAGGCAGGTAAAGATTAAACTTATAGAATGTTCTACAGCCTACAAAGAATGAAAGCTAACATATTGGATATGAGCTTGAGCTTTTTATTTTTTTAAGAGGTTTTTACCTAGGGCACATGTACTCACTGGAAAGAGAGAGAGAGACAGTGAGGGGGAAAGTGAGAAATCACACAGCAATGGGAATGGCCACACCACAATCTTTTCTCTTCCATTCTCCTCCCAGGATCATGGGCACTCAAATACATGTGCCCAGCAAGATTTTCAAGCCACTGAATCAGGGACTTCAATTGTAATCAGCCATGTGGGAGTCCAGCGACATAACCACTGCTAGCCCCTATTTTAGCTTTTGCTGTAGGGTGCATGCACTTGCCAGAGAGAGACAGGGAGAGAGAAATTGAGAAATTATCCCCCCAGGGGGAATGGCTATGCTGCATTCCCTTCTCCTCCAGTCTCCTCTTGGAATTGGGCATGCATGTACATATGCTCAGCATGCTTTTCAATCTGCTGGGTCCAGGACTCAAACTGTACTATTGGCTGCCCTAATCACCATGCCACCTGCTGCCCCCACCTCCCCGCAACTGAAAGCTTGAGCTTTTTGACATCAGTTGCTTAAGTTCAAAGTCCTGACTTAATTATCTTTGTAACCTTGGGGAAAATACTTAAATTTTGTATGCTTTTATTTCCTTGTCTATAAAATGGGGCTGATAACTACATTCCTCAACCTCACTGTATAGTTAAAGGAGATAATTCATGGTTGGAATAAGCATGTACCCATATAGTAAATGGTAACTAATAATCATTATCACAATTGATACTATTCATCTACAGTATACCATTTGAATTTGGTTATAATCTTTTAAGGTACTTAGATAGTAGCCCCATTATACAGATAGATCCTAATGCTTTGAGGTTCAACTTTCTCCAGATTACATAAACATTTCTGGCAGGGCTAGAATTAGAACTGCTTCATACATAGCTCTCTTGGGGCTTTTGGGTGGACCAAGAAGAGAAAAGGCTCAGCTCAGGAGCCAGCTCTACACAGTTGAAGTGGTTGCTCAGAGTCCTGTTATGGGAATTCTCAAAACAGGTCCAGGTGCACCCGAGAAAAGAATGCCTGATTCATGAGCAGTATTTGCCATGAGTTTAGGATTACAAAGTAGGATTACATGATTTTTTTTCCTTTATTTTTAGATATCTTTTGCTATAGGTCACATGCACTCATAGGAGAGACAGAGAGAGAGAGAGAGAGATAGCGAGAAATCACCCCCCGGGGGATGGCCACGCCACAGTCCCACCACCTTCTCTTGGCATTTTGGGCACACAGGCATACACATCCAGCATGAGTTTTAAGTCACTGGGTCCGGGACTCAAACCATGGTCGACTACATGGGAGTCCAGTGACATAACCATTACGCCATCTGCTGGTCCCCCCCTACCTAAAGTTTATTAACACTGTTCTCTTTAAAAATTTGCTTATAGGGTTCATATGTTCGCCAGAGGGAGACAGAAAGTGAGAAAGCACAGGGGAGATGATCGTGCCACAATCCCTTCTCCAGCTCTCTCAAGATTTGGGGCACATAAGCACACATACCCAGCGTGTATCTCAAGCCACCAGGTCCAGGATTCCAACCATGCAGTGCTAATAACTAGAGAAGTGTTAACTATTCCTAAAATATTTTTAATTGGGTAGTTGATAGAAGGATTCACCTTGTAGCCATTTCTCTGTAATAATTCTTCACATTTTTTGTTTTTATCTGAGCACATAGTTTGAGAAATCTGATAGTCATCACTTATTTCTAATTTTAGAGTTAAGTTTGGAAATTTGGATTAAGTACTAATGGCACTTTGAGCAGTAATTGATAAAACTTTATTTTCATATGCAAGCCAAATATTAGTCTCCTTCAAAGTCAGAGAAAGCATTTTGATTGTATCATATGAGTACCATTTAAATACACACAGAAGCTGGGTTTCTATTGAGTTGACATGTGGTTTGCCTTCTCTGGACTTCTGTTTCAGTCAGTGTTATTCCCAGTATTTTTGGTCCTGTTGTGGAGAAGCAGCAGCTTACATTTGTAAATGTTGCTATCACCTAAGCTTAGGAAAGGGTAGAGTTGATTTCTGGGTTCCAGCTTCTCTGTAGGAAGGTGCCTCAGGGAAAGCTGTCTACACCATCTAGGTGCACCTGAGTACAGCTTGGACTCGGCACTAGAAGCCTTGGATAGTCGTGTTTCCCAGTAGGAGCTAACTTTGGGGAGTACCTGGAGGCAGAGTCATTAAGTGTGAGAAACTGGTACTCCACTCCCCAGCTGTGAAGCATTATAGGAGAGATGGAGCAGGAACTACCATTGGTTTCCCCAGGGAGGACTCTGGATTTCACTGGACTGGACTCACGTGATTTCTAGTCCTTGCTGAGTCCTTTTAGAGAGAGAATTACCACCTTCCCTGGAAGTCCTGGCCATCTTTAGACAATTCTAACACATTTCTCCTTTTACTTCTGCTTTCTGTATGAGGTGACTAAGCAGGGAAGAAATTAGTCTCTCAGGAAACATTTCCCATTCTACACTCACTACTGCAAAACTGATCTCTGATTTCTTGAGCTTTATTGATTTAAATCCAAGAGTTGTTTATATTTGATATGCCCAGTGGTGGTGATCAAGGTTAAATAAGCATTTAAAGAGCTTTGTGGAAAGTGTAAGACTATTTGTAGAAAAAAGAATTTTGTCCCTAAAAGCTTTCTAGGAATATAATTTGCAAGGTCTCTTGTAAGCCTGCTCTCTAGAGATAAAAATACTTATGAAAAGTAATCGTTTTTAATCTTTGTGACTAAATTAGATATTACTCTAAATGTTTTAAAAACATGCTTACTGGTAATTCTGATGAAAATTATTTTTAAGATTCCATTGTATGCCATCAGTCCTTAGGGGTATTTATTGGATATGGAGAAAAAGAAGGCATACCGTTCATTACGACGTTGGTAGTAAGGGCCTTGTGAGATGTAGTTCATTTATTGTTTAAAAAATTAAAATGTTAAGGGTTCATTCAGAAGATAAGCATTCAATATAAAATATTTTCAAAGCAATTCTCAGCTCTAAGCCCCTCTTCACAACCTTGTCTCCCCAAATGTAGAGAGTTCATTAATTTTCTTTTCTGAGAAAAAGTAGAATAGTTTTTGCTGGCATATGAAAATGATGTTTTTGAATCAGGCTTTTAGACTTCTCTTCTGTTGGTAAAGCTTCCTTTTTCCAGGAATTTTGCTAAATCAGAGACCTAATTTGCCTTATAATATCCTCTCAGCCATGAAGAAGAAGAAAGTTCTTTAGCGCTTCTCATTTCACAGATTTACACTAAATATTTTTTGTTGTTTCAGACTGACCCCAATTCTTGGCATCCAGAAGCATTCTAAGGAAAATGTGGTGTTTACACAGTTTATAGCCACCCTCCTTGAAGAATTACATTTCAAGAATGAAGACCTTGAAAGTTTAACCATCATCTTTAGAACTAGCTGTTAACCAGAGAGGTGAGTTGGGTTGTGTTTTACTTTTTTTTTTTTTCTTATCATTGCCTATGTGGATTCTTTGTGTTAGAATTTTTAAAAACCACATACAGACTGGAGGTGCCTTCAATTGGCCAAGGAATGCCCTATCCTTGTTGCCATTCCTCCTTTGTCAGCCACAGCAGATCTGTTTCTTACAATCCAGGAAACTACCCCCTGTCAGTTTGATACTCAGGCCTAGGCCTTCCCACATGTCCCATCTGATAAATTTCTCCCCAGGAAGTTGCAGTTTACTTCAGCCCAGCTACCCAGGGATCCATTGTGAACATTCTCATCTTACTTCCCCTCACCTCTTTGTCTCTTTCAGAACTGCCTATCAGAGTGCCCCCTTCCCTTGTTCTGCCTTGATCGTAAATCTCCCTCCCTCCTTTCTCATTTCACATACTCCCAAGTACTCAGATAGGTATTGATTTAATGGTATGATAGAAGGAATTCATCCTAAACCACAAATGAGATTATCTCAAGGAATATTTTTTGTAAACTTAATTATAATAGCAATAAAAATTAAGTAATACAGAAATACATATATAAGAAAAAAGGAAAATTCCTTTTTCACCTCCGTTCCATTGTCCTTCCCAGAAGCACACTTGATATGTATTGTTTTATATTTTTATTATTTGAATTTTTCTAAAACAATCTTCAAGTAAATCTTTAAATTTACAGCAAGAATATTTGAGAGAGGTATTTGGGCAGGTAAGAAAACAGCATTCCTTTATTAAATCTGCTAGAAAATAGAATACATAAGGAATTAGCGCTGTAACTGCCTCCCAACCTGAGACCCCTGTAAAGCAAAGGCTTTTACTTAGGGATTAAGCTCAGGTTGGCCTGTATACGGTAAGAATAGCATTCAAAGGCCCATAAAGAATTTTGTTGTACTGAGTTTTAGGTCAAGAGAACTTAATCAGACTCAGTTTATGACACCCTATATTCATTGGTTGAAAGGTTTTTCAGACAGAGGGCAAATAGTACCTAACCAGAAGTCCGTCTAGATCTACTTTAATGAATGCACACCAATTAATAACTTTACTTAGCGTAGTTTAAATGTATGTAGATAGGTAGTGTTAAAGTGGTTTAAGGCCTTTCAACAGTAGATGTAGCGGACTTAACAGTTCCCCTGTAATCATTGCTTATTTACATTTTTCATTTGCTTAAGATAAACTTCCACCCAAACTTTAATATGACAAGGGATTATGAATAAATGAAGCTTTAAGGTTCCATATGAAAAATGGAGGTAGCGGTGAGTGGGTGGATAGACTTTTTTCTACTTACATGATTTTTGTAAACAAAATATCCAAATCTAAAGGTTTTAAGAATTATTTTATTGGGACCATCAGATGTCATAATGGCTATGTTGCTGGACTTCCATGTAGTCTACCGCAGTTTGAGTCCCAGACCCAGTGGCTTAGGCTCACGCCATGTGCATGCATGCCCAGGATCCTGAGAGGAGAAAGGAGAAGGGATTGTGGCGTGGCCATCCCCTCCCGGGGGGGGCTGATTTCTCACTTTCTGTCCCTCTGTCTCTTTCTGCCGAGCGTACATGCCCTGTAGCAAAAACTTCTCAAAAAAAAGGAATTATTTTATTGAGGGGGACCAGTAGGTGCTCTAAGGGTTACGTCGCTGGACTCCCACGTAGTCGACTGTAGTTCAAGTACCAGACCCAGTAGCTTAAAACTTACAGCGGGCACCAATACCAGCAGGCAGGTCCATTGTAGAGACTGTCTACCACAAGTAGCCATGTTGCTCAGTAGTTTCCTGTTTTATATATAGCATACCACACTGTCCTGACCAGAGTCTTGAACTTCACACTGAGGACAGTCCTGAATCAATCCACGTGGCCATGGGAATGCTGTGAATCTTGTCATTCTGTCAAAGGAAAGAAGAAAGGATTTTAATGTTGGCCTAGCCAGCCCAATTCCACCCCGCAAGTTGAATATGAAACTGGGTCTGTTCCACCAAATCATTGTTGCCACCTCATGGGAAAATAATGTATATTGAAAGACAATACAGTGTCTACTGTAGCCAATAAAATACTTCAGGTGTTTTATGCAAACTGTCCTTTTTTTCTTTGCAGATATAATCCATAAAGACAGAAAAAATGAACTTCTCTTCACCCTTTCTGGAATTCTAGCTAAATGATGGTCTGGTGATGACTGATAACTAACTTTTGTTGGAAGACAGACTTTATCTTCTTAGATTTCAACCTCCACACCCTCCCCTGCAACACACAAGTCCCTAATGTAGAGGATGACTTTCCCAGAGCACAACCATTATTCCAACAAGGATAACCAAGTCCTTGCATCCGTAGATACAAGGCAAATATTTGAAAATGAATGTTGAAGTCTTAAATTGAAACTTGAATAAATAGTCAAGAAAATAATGATCTCTAATTTTTCCCATATCAATTGACAACAAATGGATGTCTCAGTCTGTACTGTTGATTCTAAATAATGGCAATATTCAATAAATGCAATCTAAAATGAAACTCTTCAGAAGGCTTTTTTTTTTTTTTTTTTAAGGTTTTTGCCATGGGGCACATGTGCTCACCAGAAAGCCAGAGACAGTGAAGAGGAAAAATGAGAAATCACCCCCCCAAAGGGATGGCTATGCCACAATCCCATCTCCATTCTCCTTTCAGGATTTTGGGCATGCATACACATGTGCCCGGAGTGATTTGGAGCCAGGCCACCAGCCCAAGACTCAAACCGTGGTCAGCCATGTGTGAGTCCAGTGCTTTAACTATCATGCCACCTGCCAGACCCTATTCACTCTTTTAAAGAAGCTGACTGTACTGCAAAATGACTGAAAGTAACATGACTAACCTCCCCAAACTTTCTGGGCTCCAGGGAATTTTTAAAAATATAGTCTGTCATTTGTTTTCAAGAGGCAATCTCTAGAATTTCAAGCAGGCAAGTTAGCCAGACCTCAAGAACACTTGCTTCAGACAGTTTGGAGAGCTTGAAAAATGAGCCTAACAGTGGTGGCTCAGACAGGAGGGTGCCACCATACAAAGCTGGAGTCAGCAGGAGTTCAGTTCCCAGACCAACCTAAAGCAGGTGAATGTGATGGCACACGCTCGTAATCTTAACTAGCTGGGAAGCTAGAGCAGGTGGACTGGCATGGCAAGATCCTGTCAGAAATTCTTACCTCTTGGGGCCAGCAGGTGGCTTAGTGGTTAAGCCGCCAGACTCTCAACTGCAGTTCAAGTCCTGGACCTGGTGGCTTTCTCTCTCTCTCTCATAGCAAACTTTAAAATAATAAATAAATCTAAAAAATTTTAAAAATTAAAAAAAAAATGCCTCTTAGGACAGCCCCATAGTGCAGCGGCAGTTGAGCATTATACCACATGGCCACACGGGAGTCAGTTCCCAGTCTTGCTGGCTTACATGTCAGGCAGGCACTGTGCCTAGGAACCTGGGGGGATGGAGAGTTGGAGGGAAAGGACTGCAGCATGACCAGGCCCCTTTGGAGGGGGCGGGCACTTTCTTGTACTCTCAAACCAACATAGTTCAGAAAGAAAAGGTAAAGTTAGATCTATACTCTGAGATAGTGGAGCTATTCATGTTCGGCTTTACCCAACCACGGAAAGGGGTCAGAGCAGCTTGGTAGAATGTGGAGCTCAATGGGGAAGGAGGTTGGGTTGTGAATTCTCTTAGTGCTCCCAGTAATTAGCTGTGACCAAGTAATCTAAATTTGTAAGGAAAAAAATTCATTCACCTTAGCACCAAAAAGAAATATTTAGAAAAAAAATTTTTTTACTTTACTATAGGGCATATATACTCACCAGAGACACAAAAAGTGAGAAAGCACCCCCCACCACCCCAAGGGAGATGAACATGCCACAATACCTGCTCCTCCATATGCACATGTGCTTCCAGTGTGTTCCCCAAGCTACCAGGTCCAGGACTCAGACCATGCAGTCGGCTATGTGGAATCCAGCTGCGCCAACCACTGCAGCACCAATTGGCCCCTTAGGAAGTATTTTAACAAAAGAAATATAAGACTTGTGTCATGAAAACCATAAAATAGAGAAATTGAGGAAGGGATAAATAGATAAGATATTTCATTAGAAGATCCAATATTAAGATTGTTCTTCCCAAACTAATCTGCTGGTTTTTCAATACAATGCTTTTCATAGCTTTTTTGAAAAATCAAGAATCTGATCCTAAAATTTATATGAAAATGGAAAGGGTCAAGAATAGACAAAAAGCTATTTTGAGAATGAACATGTCCTGATTTTCCAAACTTAATTACACAGCTACAGTAATCAAGACAGTGTACAAAAGCAGAGAGCATGAAACAGAGCAGTGGAACAGAAACGAGAATCCAGGATAAACCCCCACATTTATGGCCCATTGATTTTTTACCACCGAAGCACTGAGGCAGTTCAATAAAGAGAGCAGTCTTTTCAGGTCCGGCAGGTGGTGTGGTGGTTAAGGGCGCTGGTACTGCCACATGACTGACCACGGTTCAAGTCCCAGATCTGGCAGTTTGCATTCTTACCTTCTGTCTCTCTCACTCTATCCCTCCCTGGTCAAATTAAAATTAAAAAGAAAAAAATTTGGGGGGGGGGGAACA
This sequence comes from Tupaia belangeri chinensis, assembly GCF_000334495.1. Lineage (NCBI taxonomy): Eukaryota > Metazoa > Chordata > Mammalia > Scandentia > Tupaiidae > Tupaia > Tupaia belangeri. The sequence goes on along the minus strand of NW_006159453.1, from coordinate 1,414,416 downwards.
GCAGTTAGTATAATGGCTATGTCGCTGGACTCCCACGTAGTCGACCACGGTTCACATCCCGGACCCAGTGGCTTAAAACTCACGCCTGGCGCGTGTGCGTGCGTGCCCAAGATCCCGAGAGGAGAATGGAGGAGAAGGGATTGCGGCGTGACCATCCCCCCAGGGGGTGATTTATCGCCTTCTGTCTCTCTGTCTCTGTCTGTCTGGCGAACGCATGCGCCCTATAGTGAAAACCTCTCAAAAAAAAATTTTTTTTTTAAAAGCAATCTTTTCAACAAATGGTGACATTTGGATATCAAATTTTAGAAGATTCATTTAGGCCATTACCTTTACAATATGCATAAAAGTATTCAAAAAGTATCACCTAAATATAGGAGCTAAAACTTTTAGAAAAAAACCTAGATGACCTTGGCTTTGGAAAAGAGTTAAGACACCAAAAGCACAGCCCAGGAAATATTAATGAATTAGACTTGAAACAGAAAACTTTTACACTGTGGGACCAGCAGTTAATGTAATGGTTGTGTCGCTGGACTCCCATGTAGTTGACCGTGGTTCAAGTCCTGGACCCAGTGGCTTAAACTAAAGCCGGGCGCATGTGTGTGCATGCCCAAGATCCCGAGAGGAGAATGGAGGAGAAGGGATTGCAGCGTGGCCATCCCCCCTGGGGCATGACTTCTCACTTTCTATCTCTCTGTCGCTCTCTGTCTTTCTGGCAAGCGCATGCACCTATAACAAAAACCTCTCCAAAAAAAAAAAAACTTTTACACTTCCAGAAACACCATTAAAATTGACAAACCACAGACTAGAATTTATTTTCATTTATCTGATAAGGTACTTGTATCCAGGATATGAAAAGATTCTTAAAATTCAAAAATAAGGCACATATCTTTAAAATGGCTAAGCGGTTTGAATAGACATTTCAGCAAAGAGATACAAATGGTTTAGTATGTGAAAAGATCATTACTCTCTAGGAAAATGTAACTTAAAACCAAAATTTAGAGGGGCCAGCAGGAAGCATAGTGGTTGGGGCACTGGACTCAAACATGGCAAACTGGTTCGAGTCCTGGACCTGGCAGCCTGCATGTATGCCCAGCATTCTTGGAGAAGAGGGGATTGTGGCATGGCTCTATCCCCTGGGGGGGTGGTTTCTCACTTTACCCCCCCCACCCCACCCCTGTCTCTCTCATGAGAATGTGCACCTTGTAGAAAATAAAAAAAAAAAGAGGGGGGGGGGGGGGCTAGCCCTACGATGCACCAATCAGGTGCTGTGCAGAGGAAGCCAAATCCCACAGGGCCGTTTAGGATTTGAATCCCAACCCTGTCAGCTCCACACCAGACTCACAGATCCTGAAGGATGTCAGGTGGCATGGTAGTTGAGACACTGGACTCCCATATGGCTGACCATGTTTCGTGTCCCAAACCTGAAGACTTCCTTTCCCCATCTCTCTCTCCCTGGTCAAATTTAAAAATAAATAGGGGCAAGCAGGTGACACAATGGTTACGTCCCTGGACTCCCACAGAGTTGATCACAGTTTGAGTCCTAGACACAGCAGCTTCAGACACACTGAGTACGTATGCGTGCGTGCCCAAGATCCTGAGAATGGAAGAGAAGGGACTGCGGCATGGTCATCCTTCCTGGGGGGTGATTTCTCGCTTTCTGTCTCTCTGTCTCTGTCCAGTAAACACAGGCTCCCTATAGCAAAAAAATCTCTTTTAAAAAAATAAATACAATTCTTTAAAACAAAAACAAAAACAAAAGCAGTATGACAGCCTCATGGGGAGAGGGCTCGAGCACTCCGGGACTCTCTCTCCCCACCCCCTCCCTCTCTCTTCCTCGCTCCCTTCATGTGCACATTCTCTAACAGTAATGTTTTTTAAATATTAGATACCACTTCACACCTTCTAGAATGACTAATAAAAAAGACAAAAGGTGAATATTAGTGAGGACATGGAGAAACTGGAGCCCTAATACATTGCTGGAAGGAATTTAAATAGTGCAGTTTAAAAATAGGCAGTTTTGGGCGGCCAGCAGGTGGCATGGTGGTTAAGGTGCCAGACTCCCACTTGAGTGACCAAGGTTTGAGTTCCATACTAGCAGCTTGAAAATCACTGCCAGGGGTGGGGGTAGCAGATGACATAGTGGTTACATAATTGGACGCCCAGGCCCAGTGACTTGAAACACACCAGGCATGTGTGCGTGCATGCCCAAGGTCCTGGGAGAAATAGTGGCATGGCCATACTCCCTCAGGGGCGATTGCTCGCTTTCTGTCTCTCCGTTGCTGTATCTGGTGAGCACACACGCCCCGTAGCAAAAATCTCTCTCTAAAAAAAAAAAAAAGAAAAGAAAAATCACTCTGGGCATGTGTGCATGCTTGCCTGAAGTCCCAAGAGGAGAATGGAGGAGAAGGAATTGTGGTGTGGCTTCACCCCTGGGAGTGATTTCTCAGTTTCCCTCTCTGCGTCTCCAGCAAGTGCACACACTCTGTGGGGAAGAAAAGGCAGTTTTTTAAATGTTATACTTAAGTCTACCATATGATCCAGCAATTCCACTCAGTATTCTCTCCATAATGAAACGTGTTCATTCAAAGGCTTGTAGCTGCATGTTCATAGCTGTATGATTCGTATTAGTCAAAAAGTGGAAACGATCTAAATGGCCATCAACTGTGTAAATGCATTTTTATTTATTTATTTACTTATTTATTTTTGGAGAGGTTTTTGCTGTAGGGCACGTGCACTCGCCATACAGAGAGAGAGAGACAGACAGAAAGTGAGAGGTCACCCGCCGGGGGGATGACCACACCGCAATCCCTTTTCCTCCATTCTCCTCTTGGGATCTTGGGCATGCACACACGCCCAGTGTGAGTTTAAGCCACCGGGTCCAGGACTCAAACCACGGTCAACTACATGGGAGTCCAGCGACATAGCCATTATGCTAACTGCTGGTCCCAACTAAATTGTGATTTTTATAAAACTTTGTAAACTATAAAAATTTATTCATGCACTTAAATTTCATGTGCATAAATTATATCTTAAAACAGTTAAATATATGAGTGATGACAAGACTCCTCTCTGACATACTAATGACACTCATCAGAAGTAAATGGAGGGGATCAGCAGATGGAATAATGGTTATGTCACTGGACTCCCACATAGTCGAACGCAGTTCAAGTCCTGGACCCAGCGGCTTAGAACTCACGCCAGGCACGTACATACTGCCCAAAGTACCAAGAGGAGATTAGAGGAGAAGGGACTGTGGTGTGGCCATCCCCCCTGGAGGGCAATTTCTTGCTTTCTGTCTCTCTCTGTCACTGTGTCTCCAATAAGAGCACTCGCCTTATAGCAAAAATCTCTCTCAAAAAAAGTAGTAAAGGGGGAGACGCTGCCGTGTCTCCATTGCCTCTCTCCCTATGCCCAGAGATATCTCTTCAGTCATCTCCCACACCCACAGGTCTAGGGGCCTCAGATGAGGAGCTGGTAGATACAGGAAGCGAAATGGACCAGTGCCACCAATCCCTGCATGGCCTGCTATTTGTGGGGGGCATCTGCCTCACACACAGGCCCACCGAGTTTATGTTGGCTTGGGAGGACCAAAGCAGAATTCAGTTCAAAGTACTGTGCTGATCTTGGGTTCTAAATATTTCTAAAAAGGAACCAAGGCTTCTCAGGAGAACGGCTAGTCCTAAGGCTGGGGCAGTGGAAGCGAACATGAGCCAGAAGCATCTTGTAGAACCAGAAAGTGAAGAAGCACTCAGAAAGCAAGGGGCATGACCAAGGTACAAGCCAACCTGAAAGCTCTCAATAGCCGAAGCAGGAACAGTTTCAGCAATAAGATACCAGTACTGGATTATAACCCACGATGTAAGATATGCATGCGTCCGTGCTGATAGGAGTAAATAAATGGGGGAGAAGAGACAAACCTTCCTGACAGACAAATCCTAAGTCACGCCCGTAGAGCCCTTTCCACACTGCCAGAAGGGTCTGTGTGGCGTCAGTCTGGGTTCCTGTCCTAACTTAGAGGGAACTCATGATGTCCAGAGCTCTCAGTGTCCTCCAGATGCAAAGAGCAAATGTCCCTAAATTCCTCACAGCAGGAACTCGCTCAGGTGGGCCCACCTTTGACTTCAAATGCAAAAAGGAAAAGTTCTGGTATCTATGAACACATCAGGGGAAACTTCGGCCAGGCTAGAAGCTCACACCACTGTGGCCATTGAAAACCCTGCTGGGGCCCAGGCTCACTGACACTGTCGGTAGCATACAGAATGGCAGCATGGGAAGCCACGTGGCCAATCATAGGTTAAACCCGAAAATGTGTGCACACACCCAAGTCAGCCAGAAAACACTGCCTGCCACATGCCCAAAATCCTGATGAACTGGAGACCTGGGGAAAGGAGTTCTCCAAGGAGCAAGACCCTGTGGAGGGCTCCCTCCCTCCCTCTGCCTCGCACGCACTCGCCATGAATAAAAAAATCAACGTTAAGAAGAAGAAAACCCTGATGGTCAGTGTCGTATCCTCCAGGAACACTGGCTGGCTGCTGCCACCGGAGCCACTCTAGTGGGACACTTCATCTGGAACTTCACTGACCAGATCAGGAGGCCTCTGGGAGCTGTTCTGGAGGTTGCTGATGCCAGGGCTGACCCCAGCCTCTCAGGGACACCATGTGAACATGCCCACCACCGCTCTGCTCTGTGTGACACCTCTGCACCACACAGACACTGCTGTCCATGCAACAGGGGAGTTCCCCACGGGTCTGTGTAGATGCTGGCAGCAGCCCCAGGTCTCCAGTGAGCACCACGGACATTACGTGATCTCACTTCTGTGGCGATCCTGAAGGACCTGAAAAGAGTGGGCCTCGGCTGCCAAGGTGTGGCCCAGGAGGAATTTCAGGGTGTATGGACTACTACTGCCCCTGAGGTTACTGCTACGTGACCGAAGTGGCAGACTGGTCTGAAGTGCAGGTCCCAACAAACGGACTGCAGCTCCACTGCTCAGGCCAGCGAGCGGGTAGAAACACCACCACGTGGCTTACAGTTTTCTCACAGGCCCTTAAACAGCAAGTGGTTAGAAAAGAAATCTCTCCGGACCAGCAGATGGCATAATGATTACGTAGCTGGACTCCCACATGGCCGACCTTGATATGAGTCCTGGACCCGGAGGCTTGAAACTCAAGCTGGGTGCACATGCGTGCATGGCCAAGATCCTGAGAAGAGAATGGAGGGGAAGGGTTGTAGCGTGGCCATCCCCCTCGGGGAGGGTGTGTGTGTGTGATTTCTTCCTTCCTGTCTGTCTCATGGGCTAGCGCACACTCCCTATAACAAAAATCTCTTAGAAAAAAGAAATATCTTGTTATAAATAAAGAAATAACAACATACAGAGGTATTATTTCCAGGAGGTGGGGCTTGTTCCGCCGTAGAGGGTGGGTCACACTCGGTGACTTGCTTCCTAAGAGTAGGGGCAGGAAGAGCACGGCCCTCACCACACAGTGAAGGTTGCCATCACCATGACGCCGTGGGCATAGCAAGTGTCCCCAGTGTGCATGACGAGAAGGGCACTCTACCTCTGTGGCCTTCCCCAAACCAGAAAACCCCAGTTTGAGGGACATTTCTATAGAATATTTAGCCAAACTGTCAAGATCATGAAAAACAAAACTGGGGAAACCGTCACAGACTGGGAGACGTGTACACTGGCGGCAGTGCGATGCCCTGTTCTGGCTTGAGACAGAGAACGGAAGAACTAGTAAAATCCAGAAGTCTGTAGTGAACAGTAATAAATCGGCGCAGCTTCTTAGTTTTGAAAAACATGCCATAAAATGCAAAATGTAAAGGGAGTGATTGGCTGGGTGAGGAGCTCGCACAAGCCCTGTACTCTTTTTTTTTTTTTAATTTTTTTATAACTATTTATTTTATTTATTCATTTATTTTTTTTAATTTGACCAGAAAGAGACAGAGGGTTAGAGTGAGAGAGAGAGGAAGTCAGCAAGTCACCAGATTCAGGACTCGACCCCTGGTCGGCCATGTGGGAGTGTCCAGCACCTTAGCTACCATGCCACCTGCTGGTCCCACCCTGTACTCTTTTTCTATGAATATAAAATTACTTCAAAAATTACAATAAATGGGACCAGCAGATGGCGTGGTGGTTAAGGTACTAGACATTCCCAAATGGCCAACCACAGTTCAAGTCCTAGACCTGGTGGCTTACTTTCTCACTTTCCCTCTCTCTCTCTGTGTATCTCTCTCTGGTCAAATTAAAATAAATGAATGAATAAATAAAATTAAATAATTTCTTTAAAATTATAACAAGCTTATTTAAGAGAAAAAAATGTCCTACTAGCTGGACATGAGATGCAAGACAAGATGTTCACTGCTCCCAAACCTTCAGCCCGCCTAGCAGAAGGGGTCACGACTAGGGTAAAAGCCCCAAAGAGGGACACAGATACAAGTGTTCCTGGGATAGTCCTAATTTATACTTACTAGTCCAGATAATTCTTAATTAGAAGCATTCCCTTTCACTCCCCAAAACATTTTGGACAATAATCTATATTGTCTTACCACCTAAAACAGCGTGCTATGGTGGTCAGAGGCAGGAGAGGACTTAATGGTGGCACAGAAGCATGGGCCAGGAGTTAAGAAGTCAGGTAGAAGGCTGGGAAGAACAGGATGGATAGGTACAGGCCAGGCAGTGACACTCTCAAGAGAAGACCCACAAGTGTGAAGTTTTTGGGTTTTTTTGGTTTGTTTTTTTTTTTGAGAGGGCGCATGCTCTCGCCAGACAGACAGAGAGAGACAGAGAGATAGAAAGTGAGAAATCCCCCCCCAGGGGGGATGGCCACGCCACAAACCCTTCTCCTCCATTCTCCTCTCAGGATCTTGGGCGGGCACGCACACGTGCCCGGCATGAGTTTTAAGCCACTGGGTCCAGGATGCGAACCGTGGTCGACTACGTGGGAGTCCAGCGACATAGCCATTACGCCAACTGCTGGTTCCAAGTGTGAAGTTGTTGAAAGAGAAAAATGGCAAACCCGTTTAATGATGCAGTGACAACTGTGCTGCTCAAATGAAGTCCACGTGAAAGATCGCAGGGTGTGTCACAGTCGCACGGGCACACATGCAGAAGACCACAGCATGGGACCCTGATGGGGTGCTTGTCTTCGTCCCCACGCTCCTGAGTGAATACGCTTTTTAAACAGCAGCAAAGAAGATAGGGCCAGCCATGTTCCGAACCATCTAAAAGGACTGGATTCTTTGGGCAGCATATATTTTCAAGCAGACAAAAGAGTAATTATAGCAAACTCTAAAAGTGAAAAATTGAGAAAATTATCTTTCTCAGTCCTTTCTCCCCCCCCCTCCCGCCCACCCCCTATATGTCTCTCAGCTCCCTGGCTGCTGTTATTCTTTCTCTAGAACCTTGTGTACACCCAGGCCAGCTCTCAGAGGCACTGTGTGATCTCTGCACACAGACAGCGCCGTGTGCTCCGTTCACCGCCTTGACAAGATTTGAGCAGCTGGTTCCCGAGGCTGTGGGTGTCTGACCCAGTCTGGGGTTCAGTCACCTGCTCTGCTGACTCAGGACCTGAGCGATTCCCTCCACAACCCCCCTCCCTGGTCCCCGTGTGGCATTCTTTCTTATTGAGTAAAAAGTTGCTTTCAATAAAGTATAACCCCCAGGTTTTCTTGTGAACTCTTGAGTTTCAAAGAATGAGGAGAAATGTTTTAGAAAAACCCTGTCACCATTTCAGGGAAGAAGACTTGAATTCTAAATAACTTTTACTATGAAAAATAAACAGCATAATTCAGTTTCACTTTCTATTTAAATACTTCTGGAATTAGTACATATCCTCATTCAGGGATTGAGGACTTTTTTTTTTTTTTAGAGAGATTTTTGCTATAAGGCCTGTGTGCTCACTGAAGACACAAAGGAAGAAAGTGAGAAATCACCCCCACAGGGGATGGCCACACCACAATCCCTTCTCCATTCTCCTCTCAGGATTTTGGGCACATGTGCCAAGTGTTTCAAGCTGCCAGGTCCAGGGCTCGAACCACAATTGTCTATGTGGGAGTCCTGCAACTCAACCGCTATGCCACCTGCTGGCACCATGAGAATTTTTTTTTTTAATTTGGCTTTCTGTATACTTCCAATCCCATGAGATTCTCTAGCATCTAAAGACCCTACGAGGGGTGAAGTATCTAGTAGTCTCTTCAAGGTAGTGTTGAGTACTTTCTGTTTAGTCTGCCCAAAAGCTAGCTGATCTTCCTACTCATTGACGAAGAACAATTTTCTGAAGATTTACCTAGACACAAGGAAAGGGGTACCATCCTGAAATTAGAAAATGCTTCATAATTTCATATTATAAGCCCTGATAGAGAAGGAAAAAAAAAGAGTGCCAATGTCTGGAAGTCCAGCCCTTGCCAACCTGAGGGCAGGGTGGGAGTGCCTGAGGCTGATGCTGGAACTGCCTCCTGGGACTTCTACTGTCCCAGCCAGTGGCCTCTCCAGTGTGTGTGCTCCCATCAAAGCCTACATGGGTCAGGACCAGCTGGTGACATGGTGGTTAGGGTACTGGACTCCTATATGGCTGACCGTGGTTCAAGTCCTCAACCTAGCAACTTTCTTTCTCTCTTCGTCTCGCTGTTTCTGTCTCTCTGATCAAATTGAAGAAGAAGAAGAATTAATAAAATGGGGGCCAGCAGGTGGAGTGGTGATTAAGGACATTGGACCTAACTACTAGATGGTAGACCATAGTTCAAGTCCCACACCTGGTGGCTTGCTTTCTCATTTTCTCTCTCTCACTTTCTCTCTCACATGTGCTCTGTCTGGTCAAATTAAAATAAATAAAAGTTTAAAAATAAAATAATTTTTTAAAAAATAATTGCTAACACAGACTAATTATTAAAAAAAAAAAAAAAAGCCTACACTTGGGAGCCCCAGCCCCCTGCCCCCTCAAGTGCTGCACCTGCTGACAAAGAGCTAAGAGACAGGGCCCGCTTGGGGCTCCCCTGTGTGATCCATGGTAAAGAAATGCCCTGGTGAGATTTGTTGTTCCCCATGAAAACTCATTTTCTTTGGAGTTAATGTATCTGCTCCCAAGTTCAACTACCAAAACACACATTTTTGTAAAGTCTCTACAGATATCAAGCTCTCTAAGTTCTTGAGCCTTTGCCTGTCACTCCCTCAGCAAAGATCTTGTGTTTTGGAAAACTGACTACCACTGAAGGAATGTGGAGGTGGAACTCCCTTGACATACCGTTAGATGAAAGCAGCAGCACAAACCCTTCCCTCTAAACGGACAGACCTGTCTGCGGCCTGTGAAGAAAAGCCCTCTGCAGGGGCCCTGCTCACTTCGCTCCCAGCCCCCCTGCAGTCACAACCAGTGAAGGAGAATGTTACCCGACTTCAGAAGAAAGCAGCCACCTTGCAACATCTTCAGGAAATTCTGCACTCCCTTAGGGCTTGCAAAACTCCCTAGGTCTTGCAGACCAAAAGCAAGCTCTCAGTCACCTAGCTCTAGTTTGCATAATTAAAGCAAATGGAAGCTGGTTATTTTCTGAGCGATCCTTGACCCAAGCTCACAGGGCCTATGACAGAAAGAAGACAGCAATAGAATGAGGTGTTGCAGCAGCAAGAGCTTTTAGCATTTACCTGAACAGGAAAAGCCAGGCACCGATCCATCTGACGTGTTCCCACTGGGGTCCCACAGCCTCAGCAGTGCTCACTCTCGGCGCTAAAGTTCTGAAGTCAGCACACATACATAAGTTAATAAAATGTCGTGTCATAACTTGGGAGACTTTTCAAAGAAGCAATTTACTACTATCTCCTATAATACTTTTTATCTTCATTTTTGACACAGAAGAGTATGTGAACTCTAACTTGCTCTTATTTTCTTTTTATCCTTTTTACGTCAGCCCATTAACACATACTCCATCTTTGGAGGAAAAAATAAAAACACAGAATTTTAGGCAGGGCCACATTTAATACGGCCACATGGTGGTAGTGGATGGGGAGAGGCCTTCTTCAAAGTCAATCATTATGGCTCCACCTCTCTTTTCCATAAGGGCTATCCAATTAATATTTCTTTAATTTGAAAATCACTATCCAAATTCCTCCCTTTAAAAAAACACAAAGACCTGGAGAGGTTCACCTGACACAAGGTCAGCCAGTTTTAGCTTTGCAATTGTTGGGCCCCAGTTTTCAAACTCTTTGTTTAAGTTTCATCCTTCCAAGCAACAAAAAAGTCCAATGAGTTTAGAAGAAAAAGAAGAAATAAGCCAGCTCCGTGGTGTGGTGATTGAGGCAGTCGGATTCCAAATGGCCAACCATGTGGTTCAAGTCCCGACCTGCAGTTTGCAAACCATACCAGGCACAGATGCACGCTCAAGATCCTGAAAGGAGCAGAGATGGAGAAGGGATTAGAATGTGATTATTCCTCATCGGGGGAGTGCTTTCTCCTCTGTCTCTTTCTCTGTCTCACTCTGTCAAACACACGTGCCCTATAACAAAAGAGAAAGGAGAAGAAAAAAGAAAGGAAAAATGAGAAGGCTCAAAACGGGCCTCTTTCAAGCAAAACCCACCTGGGATTAGATTAGCTAGCCCGTCTGGTGAGCTAAACTGAGATTCTCTCCTCCTCTACCCCCACTTCCGTTGCAGAACTCCAGTCACCACCACAGGGAGAGCTGAGCTTGTGGAGAGGCTCCTGCTTTGAGTCAGAGTACACTTTGGTTTAAGGTCCAGAATTTTTTTTACTTGGAGCCTTGACCTTGGTTATAGGTTGGGACACCATGGGACCACTGAGAAGCCCTTAGCTTTCAGAGTTTGGGAGGACAACCCAGTTACTAGGAGTTTCTTGGGCAAAGCTTCTAGGGCAGAGAAGGAATATTTACCAAGTGGGAGAGGAAGCTATTACAAAGACCTTTCTAACCCTGTAAGGATCTTCTATGAGGATCAATAAAACCAGTAAACACATCTATCATGACTTCATTCTCCCTGTGATTAAAGCCTTGAATTTTTGTGGAAAGTAACACCCACACCAAGAAAGCCAGTTGCTCAGGCTGGCAAGTAAAGATGTCAACGGAATAAGGGTTCTGGGTCATGAAAGACTGAATCTATTTCTTCAGAAAGTTGTGTCTTTTATTCTACTCAAAAATTTCCTTCGTGGGATCAACCAGTGGTGTGGTGGTGAAGGCGGCTGGATCCCACAAGCTCACCTCCACAGTTTGAGTCCCAGTATGACTTGAGAAAGTCGCCAGGCACACGAGGAGAATGGAGAAGGGATTGCAGCATGGCCATTCTCCTTGTGGGTGATTTCTCACCTTCCCCACCTCTTCTCACTCTCTGGCAAGTACACATGCCCTATAGCAAAACTAAAAAAAAACAAACCCGTGATTTCTTATTTGACTCTTAGGTTTTTTACAGGTGTGGGGTTTTCCCCCCAAATAGCTGTGAACCTTTTTTAAGTTGTATTGTTTTCACGATAGAGTATGCATGCAAGAGAAAGGAGCACCCTGAACAGGGTCTTCGTATACCACAAGCCCCTCTCTAGCCCCACAGCTTGTCGGAATCTTGGACACACACACACACTTGACATGTTTTCAAGCCTACCTGAGGACCCAAACCTGCTGTCAACCATGTGGCTTCCAGCACTGCAGCTTAGTTCACTACCAATCGCACCACCAGGCTGGACTTGTTATTAGCATTTAATTCCATTCTTATAAATTATACTCTGTATGATTTTGATCATTTTAAGCATATTGAGGCTTGTTTTATGGCTCAAAATATGGTCTAATTTGGTAAATATTTCATATGTATTTGAAAGGAATACACATCCTGCTGTGGGATGCAGTGTTCTATACACGTCAGTTAGGTCAGGCTGGGTGATAGTGTGGTTCATTTCATCCGTATCCTTACTGATGCTGTCAGTTCTGTCTTTTACTGGGAGATAAATGTTGAAATCTCTGTAATTGTGGGTTTACCTGTGTCTCTTTTCAGCTCTCTCCATTTGGTTGCATGTATTTGAGAGATCTGTTATCGGATGTGAAACAGAATCGCTCTGCCCTCTTGAAGAGCTGTTCTCTCAATTATCTAGAAACGGCTCTTTATTCCACACGACATTCCTTATCCTAAGCTATACTTCCTTTGCTATTAACGTGACCATACAGCTTTTCTCAAGGTGGATGTCTGCATGGGTAAGCTTCCCATGCTTCTGTCTTTGCTATACTTATGTCTTCAAAGTGGACATCCTCTAGACTATGGTAGCCGAGTCTTGCTTTTATCCAGGTAGTCTGACCGTCTCTGCTGAAATTGGGGCGTTCGGATCCTTTATGTGTCATATGATATTAAGATGGTTGTATGTAACGATCATCTTGGCATTTTTTATTTGGTCCTCTGTTCTTGGGGTTTCCGCCTTTTCTCTGTATTTTGTTAGCTGAGTCTTTCTAGCACTTTTAATCTCCACTAGTGAAGTTGTATATCTTTATTTTTGAAGCGGTTGCTCTAGAATTTAAAAGGTACATTCTTTGGTTCTCACACTGCATCTTTCATGTTACGCACTTCACGTGTAACGTAAAAGCCCCGTAGCAGCAGAGCAGCGGCCTTTCGTCCTCACTGTCCTTCGTGCTCCGTTGTCAGACAGCTCGTGTCTCTGTCCAGCAGAACTTCACCACACATTCTTATTATGTTCGTTTCAAACACCCGGTTCCGTTTTAAATAAATCTTAATATAAAGGGGGAAAGTCTTCTATATTTTTGCACATGGACATTTCAGGTGCTCTTCGTTCCTTTGCGTAGGACCGTGTCTCCATCTGATACTTTCTTTTCGTCTGGATAAGTTCTCTCAACACTTCTCATAGGACAGACTTACCGACAACAAACTCATTCAACTTGTGTTTGCATGAGAAGCTTTTATTTTGCCTTCACTTTTGAAGAATATGTTCACCTGTTTACAAGTTGTCATTTCTTTTCACTTGGCACTTCAAAGATGTCATTCCACTGTCTCCTGATTTGCATAGCTTTAGATAGCATGTCTTAAAAACAAAACAAGACAAAACAAAAAAACTTTGTCTTTTTTTCCACTAGTTGCTTTTAAGATTTTTCTCTATTGTTGGTTTTTAGCAATCTGATTGTGATGTGCTTTGATGTGAGTTTTTGTGTATTAGGGGGAGGGTTATCCCGCTTAATAAATTGTTCATATTATTGGTTTCGTTTATATATTAGGCACTCTTCTGAACTCAGGATATTAGCCATGACGAAGATGGTCATTATTTCTATTCTGAAGTAACTTTTCCCCTGAGGAAAACCAGACGATATAAACAAAGGAATAAGTTGAAAAATGTAATGATGTTAAGGAAGCGGTATAATGAGCTGAAATGTAACCTGCAGAGGGCAGGACCGACCTTACATGGGTGTCAAGGAGGACCTTGCTGAGGAGATGACACCGAGCAGGCTGAGCAGTAAGGAGGAGGCAGGCACCGAGGAGCGAGGAGCAGACAATCCAGGTGGAGCACCACAAAGTGCAAACACCCTGAGGCAGTACTAACAGTGTGTGTGGCCTTTACTGTGGCCTTTACGAGGTGCTGGGAGAAAGCTGAGCTGCCTGAGTAGAATGAGCTAAAGGAATCACGAGATAGGAGGAGGCTGGGAATACGGCCAAACATCAGATTAGCAGAGCCTTGTAGACTACAGTGAGGACTTCGAGAAGCTCCTGCGAGATTGTAAACTGGAGAATGATGGCAATTAATTTATCTTTTATCTTTATTCATGATAGACCACCAGGGTTTCACATATGTATTTATGTGATAAAGGGGAGGCAGCAAGTGGCATGGTAGTTAAAGCACTGGACTCCCACATGGCTGACCATGGTTCAAATCCCAGACCTGGTGCTTAGAAATCACACCAGGCACGTGCATGTGTGTGCCTAAAATCTGAGATGAGAATGGAGCATAAGGGATTGTGGAATAAACATCGTCACCAAGGGGTGGGAATGGGGGGGCATGATTTCTCACTGTCCCTCTCTGGCTACTGCATGCACTCTATGGCAAAAACCTAAAAAAAAAATTAAAAAGAGCAAGAGAAAGACCCCAGCCTTTAGCATAGCAATTAATCCCTATGCATAGGATCTCACATGGTTGACCATGGTTCAAATCCTGGCCCTGGCAACTTAAAAAATACACTAGGTATGCGTGCATGTGTGCCCAAAATACTGACAGGATGGAGAAATGGAGGAGGAAACGTGTGCCCAAGATTTGATGACTAGAGGAAGGGGACCATGGTGGGGCCAGACCCTGCAAAGAGTTTTCTAGTTGCCAGAGTGCATGTGCTGAGGGGGGCGGGAGAGAAAGAGTGCACTCCCAATGGGGCACGGTCAGGCTGCGGTCCTTTCTCCTCCATCTCCCTCTTTTTGGAATTTTGGTCACACACACCCATTTGCCCAGAGTGTTTTTCAAGTCACTGGAACTTGGATTCGAACCACGGTCAGCTATGGGTGATCTAGCTTCCTTAACCACTAGGCTACAGGGCCAACCCGCTTTCTCTAAATCTATGCCTGGGCCCAAATATCCATCTTACTGCCTCCCGAGAGAGGTCCAAAGTACTCTCTGACCTGCCCAATGCCCAGGTAACTGATGAGTCAGCGGTCTGGGAGCTGGAACAGGTTCTTGTCACATTTACTGTCCCTGTAGATATGGCAACACCTAACACTCCATAAATCCTCAGATAACAAGAAGATAATCTCATAAACTCTGAGCTGGAGACATCAGTCTATCTTTGCCAAAGGTAGTGGGGTTTTGCCAACACCAGAAGGAAGCCTCTCCTGGGCTGCTGCTCTGGAGACCAACCCCCTTCAGAGCTCTGCCTCGCCCTCTCCCAGCCTTTCCTATCTCCACCATGGAAGGTGAGCGCCCCAAAACTTTACAATAAGAACCCCTGTCCAATCTAGAGAAAAGCCCTGGGGTTTAAAAATACCAGACTCTGGGGGACCAGCAGTCAGCGTAATGGCTGTCACTGGACTCCCTAGTCACCGCGGTTTGGGTCCCAGACTCAGTGGCTTGAACTCATGCCGGGCGTGTGCGTGCGTGCCCAAGATCCCGAGAGGAGAATGGAGGAGAAGGGACTGCGGCGTGGCCATCCCCCATGGGGGGTGATTTCTCGCTTTCTGTCTCTCTCTCTGTCTTTCTGGCGAGCGCACGTGCCCAATAAGAAAAAAAAAAAAATCCTCTCCAAAAAAAGGGGGAAAAAAAAAATGCCAGACTCTGACGGAACCCACCGAGGTAGTCAGGCTCGTTTTCCCCCCTGTGACTGTAATAGACTTTCCTGCCACGTGCTGCAAATCCAATGTGAGCTCTCCGAGGTCAAGGCGCGGCCTGTCCCACACATCTGCCCCAGCGGCGACACGGTGAGCGTCTAGAACACGCTTCCTGAAGAAACGAGTGACATGAGGTGGACTTGGAAGATGGGACAGGAAAACTACTGCACACTGAGTAGCTCCCGTAGGGTCTGCCGCCCCCTCCGCGGCATGAGCAGCTGCCTCTTACTCAGCTGGTGGCGAAGGAGCTGGGCACGGTCCTGCAGCCCGCCATCTGCAGGGCGCGGTCACCCTGTGCGGACACCGGGCTTGGCCAGGTCTCGCCCTCGGCCAGCAGCAGCAGAGCCGCCTCCCGCCCAGGGCTGGCTGGCCCCGCTCAGCCTCTCCCGTCCTTTCCCGGAGTGCTTCTGCGGGCACAGTCACCAGAGTCTCCCACCTGCCACTCGGAGGGCAACCCCCCCTCCCGCCCTCGCAGGAAGCCGTTTATCAGATTAAGCACCCGCCGCTCCCACGGAGAGCAGAGCTGAGGAAACGAACCGGCGTGTGGGCCTTCTTCGGGGCATGGGCGCAAGGACACCGCAGGCCTTGGAGCAAGAAAGCGCTTTGTGCTTTTCCTCTTCCCTGCGGGGTGCTAACGTGTCCTTTGGCATCAATGTCAGAACGAAGTGATGGAAGAACAGAATTTGGAGCCAGACAGGGGTTTGGTCCTGGAAGGTTTTGTGCCCTTAGACCAGCCACCTAGCCCCCCAAGTCTTCAGCTAAAGAAAGGCTTGCCATCACTATCGGGGCATCCTGGGCACCAGAGGAGATGGCATATTTAAGGAGAGCACCCCACATGGCATCCAGCAATATTCTTAAGCAAGAGCCTCCCTTCCCTCCCCGCTGGATGGGGTGGCCATTATTGCCCCACTTACAGATGAGCAAGCGCAGGTACCTACAGAGCCAGGGGCCTACAGCTAAGAGGAGGCTACCGTCCCCTAACTCACAGCCAAGGCTCTTCCCACTGTTTTTCTAGGTCAAAAATAAAACAGGCCGTCCTCTCCCAAGCTCCTGATTTTGCTTTGGATATGGAGCTGTCCAGGTCCTCCTCCTCCTCTTGTTCCCCTTCCTCAAATTCTTATCTAATCAGTCTCTCTGCACACAAATCAGGCTGGTCATCATAAAGCCACAGAGGGCGGTGGGAGGTAAATACAATTCTCCCCACAGGTAAGACAAGCCCTCTGTTGGTGCAGAACATGACTCACCCAAGGCCTTTTATGAGGGCCAGATGCT
The DNA here is from genome assembly GCF_000334495.1 of Tupaia belangeri chinensis. NCBI lineage: Eukaryota > Metazoa > Chordata > Mammalia > Scandentia > Tupaiidae > Tupaia > Tupaia belangeri. The sequence continues at coordinate 1,397,858 of NW_006159453.1, read as the reverse complement.
GAGCACGTCTGAATTGCTTCAAATTGCTTCTTTTCCAGTGTGTTGGTGGAAGGGAGAGGAACAACCAACAACCATATATATTTATACACTTACCAGGAAATGTGTTTAGATTGCTCCAATCAGGATTTACCACAAGCCAGGAATTCCACACCTAATGAGTAGGCCAAACCCAGCCCATTGTCAACAGAGAAAAGTCCATCTCAAACATAAAAGATTTGAAATCAAAATGGATGTTAGGAGACAGTGACTCTCAGCATCACTGAGTGGTCAGGGTTGCTGTAGCGGCTGACAGAGTGATGCCGTTGATTTGGGTTCAGGCTTCATCCTCCATGTCTTGGGAGCAGAGCAAGGAGACGTCCAAGGAAGGAAACCATCTTTCTGGCCTACCGCTGCCCCATGTGGACACCTTTGGGGATCCCTGGGAAGGTCTCTGACTACCAAGAACCCATCCCTGGCCCACAAGGCAGCAACCCTGCCCCAACTCAGGAGTCGTTCTAGGGCCCAGAGCTTGGGTCTTCCCCAAGACAAGACCAGCTGTGGACATCTGTGTGGCCCTCACAACGGATGCTGCATTCTGTGTCTCCAGTCACCATCCGGAATATAAGCCTTCTCATTCTTCTTTCTCATGTCTCACCTCAACTCCATTCTGTCTCCCTCCCCAAATGCCAGCTGCTCCCCTTACACTGCAAAACTTTCTTCAGGATCCTCATTCTAAGACAGGCCAATTCCCCTTCCTCCTTCGTCCTCTCACAGAAGGCTGTCATCTTGGTGCTGAGACCCGGCCATGCCCATCGTCAGTGCTGGCTTTTTCCTGTCCCACACCTGTGTCTCTACTGGGCCAGCAGCTGAGGCCAAAAACCAGCTTAGTGTCCTCACTCTCCTATGCTCCTTAGCCATCAGTCTCCTCCCCAGTGTAACTGGATCGGGCTCCCACCAGCCCCCTGTATTCTGGGCACGCCTCCTGCCTCTGTCCCTTGGTCCCCTCACTCCCAACATCCTCCTGGAGTCCAGCGTGCAGGGGAAGACTCTCCTGTGCTCGCCTTCTCTTCCTTACGCTGAGTGGTCCTGATCTCCCTTCCGTGTCCATCACCCACGGCCGCAGCTACACTATCCATCTAGTCACTGCCAAATATGTCGTTCTCTGACGCAGCTCCCAGACCCCTAGCCCCATCTGATCCTCAGTCCTTCCTCCTCCTCCTCTTGGGCTGTATCCCTTGACAGCATTCTCTCCTCACCAGCCCAGCTTAAACTATTCTCTCGCCCTCACCCTGCACGCCTGGCACGCATCCGTTTGTCCCCCAGCCCCTGCACTGTGTACCCTCTGCTGTCTCACGTCTAGACTGGCAACTAAGAGCGGCAGAGGGAAACCACACCCACGGCCTCAGCAGTGTGCCTGTACCAGAGACGGCTGGCTGCCAACCCTCAGAAGTCTATTAGCACCATCTTAAAGTCTTCGTGGCTTGGTGGTTAAGGCAGTCAGGTCTCACGTGGTTGGACTCCTGGCCCCAGCAGCGTGACAAACACACGTGCATGTGTGACCAGTATCCTGACAAGGTGGGGAAATGGGGGAAATGGGGGAGAAGGGATTACAGCTGACCATGCCCCACTGGGGGATGCTTTCTCCCCTCTCTCCAGCTCTGTCTCTCTCCAGCAAGTACATATGACCTTTGACAAATAAAGTAAAAAAAAAAC
>NW_006159453.1:1394465-1396138 GCF_000334495.1 Tupaia belangeri chinensis | reverse complement strand
TGGTATAATAAGTTTCCCAGATCTCTCAGAGCTAGACACAGCCAGGTATCTCCGCTCTAACCAGTAGGATATGAGTAAAATTACAGTGTGGCATCTTCTAAGGGGAAAAAAGAATGATTTAATTTTATTTATTATTTTTTAATTTGCTATAGGATACACGTGCACACCAGAGAGATAGAGAGAGAAAGAGAGAAAGCTAGCCACCAAGCCCAGGACTCGAACTGCCTTTGGCCATGTGTGAGTCCAACATCCCAATCACCATGCCTTTTTCCCTTAGGACATTTAAGATATACTGGGGGCCAGGAGTTGGGGTACAGTCATAACACAAGTTCCTTGTAAGGCCTGAAGCCATACGGCTGACCAGCGGTGAAAACACCAGGCACACACGATGTCACTCAGGCTTCTGAGGAACTGGGAAGGAGACTGAAGCATGAGGAGATGCCGTTGGGAGGGCTTCACACCCTCGCCGTCTCTCCTACCAGCAAGTGCTAGCAAAGGAATGGGGAAAAGCACTACATCTAAGAAACCAATTATAACACACTTAGTGATCTATTTAATAAGACAAGACCTACATAAATAAGATGTATTAGAAGATATAAAACCATGTTTGGAAAGCTATGCCATATTGGAGAAAAAGATGTACTAGTCTAAAAATGTCAGTTTCTTCAAAACATATATATTGAATTAGTTCCAATTAGAATCCCAACAATATTCTAATGAAATTTTACAGAAATTTATGTAAACAACTGAAAATCTAAGAAAAGTATAATAATCCAACCCTAATATGTCTATTACCACCATCTTTATAATTTTTTTAAAGAATTATTTAATTAATTTATTTTAATTTGATCAGAGAGGGACAGTGAGAGAGAGAGAGGAAAGTGAGAAAGCAAGACACCAGGTCTAGGACTTGAACCATGGTCAGCCATGTAGGAGTCCAGCACCCATAACCAACACGCCACCTGCCAGCCCCCTATTAGCACCATCTTAAATTCTTGATTTGGGAACCAGCTCCATGGCCTGGTGGTTAATTGAGGTGGATCTCACATGGCCAGCAACATGACTGGAATCCTGGAGCACATGATATATTATAAAGTCAAACAGAAAAATATAAAAATATAAAATAAAACAAAACAGAAAATCCACAGTCATTGTCAGTGTGTATGAAAATTTGACATGGTACATATGAAAGTCCAATCTGAGAAGGAAAGAAAATGGATTTTTTAATGGAGTACAACATGCTTTGATATGTGTATACATGTGGAATGGTTAAATCAAACTAGTTAACATAGGCCTTATTTCACATACTTATGTTGTAGTGAATACACTTAGAATCTACTCTTAGAAATTTTCAGGAATCTGATACATTGTTACTAACTATAGTCACATGTTGTGTAAGAATGGACTATTTAATAAATGATGCTGGTATAGTTGACTATCCAAATGAGAGAAAGTAAACACGGACTCTAATTTTATACTTTATATAAACTCTAGGGCTGGCCCCATAGCCTAGTGATTAAGGGAGCAGGATCCCATAGGGCCAGCTGTGGTTTGAATCCCAGCCCCAGTGACTTGGAAAACATCAGGCATGTGGACAAGCACGCTCAGAATTCTGAGAGGCTGGAGAAGGGATTGCACTGTGACCATGCCCTATTGGAGTGCTTTCTCTCTCT
>NW_006159453.1:1368537-1394448 GCF_000334495.1 Tupaia belangeri chinensis | reverse complement strand
TTCCCTCTCCTACTCTCTGACAAGCATACGTACCCTCTAGCAATTAAAGATAAATAAATAGATAATAAACTTAAAGTGGAAAAAGAGAACAGTGAAAGAATAATGCAAGAAAAATTTTGAGACTATACAAACAAACTGACGGAAATTTAAGAGGCTCTAAAAGAGATGAAAGACATATTTGACTATAAAAACATTGGGACCAGCAGTTGGCATAGTGGTTATGTCACTGGACTCCCATGTAGTTGACCACAGTTTGAGCCCCAGACCCAGTGGCTTAAACTCACACTGGGGGCGTGTGCGTGCGTGCCCAAGATCCTTAGAGGAGAATGGAGGAGAAGGGATTGCGGCATGGCCATCCCCCCCTGGGAGATGATCTCTCACTTTCTGTCTGTCTGACTCTATCTTTCTGGTGAGTGCATGTTCCCTATAGCAAACATCTCTCCAAAAAAAAAAAAAAAATGTACACGTGTTATACTGTAAATGAAGGTCAGAGAAATACCTGAAAAAAATTGTAACATAGATAACAAAAAATTCGTTTTTATTTAAAGAGTAGGAAAATATTATTCAGAGTATATTAACATGACAAAACTACCTTAAATGTGTGTGTGTATGTGTGTGTGTGTTTATGTGTGTGTTTGTATACATGTATGTATGTGTCTGCAAAGAATATGTTATTATTCTTTCTTGCCCAGGGTTCTTATAATATTGAGTAAATAAAGAGTAAATACGGGGGAACCAGCAGTTAGCGTAATGGCTATGTCGCTGGATTCCCACATAGTCGACTGCAGTTTGCGTCCCGGACCCGGCGGCTTAAAACTCACGCCGGGTGCGTGTGCATGCGTGCCCAAGATCCTGAGAGGAGAATGGAGGAGAAGGGATTGTGGCGTGACCATCCCCCCTGGGGGGTGATTTCTCGTTTTTTGTCTCTATGTCTCTCTCTCTGTCTGTCTGGCGAGCTCACACGCCCTATAGCGAAAACCTCTCCAAAAAAAAAAAGAGTAAATACGGGAAGATAAAATGTCCTTTTTTGTTTAATTGCCATTGGGCACATTCACCAGAGAAAGAGCTGGCCATCAGGACTAAGGCCTGCACACCTGCTCAGCTTGTTCCCGGGACCAGGATTGGAACCACAGTTGATCATGTGGGATCCAGCTTTCTATGTAACTGCTGCGCTATGGGGCTGCCCCAAAATATCCATTTTTAACAGTAGAGATGAAGTCTTCTAATCCATATTAGCACCAGATCCTTACCCTTTGAGCCCTTCTTTCGTTAAGTTCTGCATTGCCCACAGCCAGGCTGTAGACCTACATCTTTCTTCATTTATTCTCATAGAAAAAAAATTGACTCTACGGTAACTTCGAAATTCCGTAGTTTCTCCTTGGTTCATTAGTTCTGATTAGACCCCCATCCCTGAACTGAACACAATGCCAGGTAGCATGGGATATGGCGATTGGCTTAAACAATCAGATCCATGCCTGGAGCTAGTTGGGGTCAAATATATGTTTCATCTCTTTTAGAGCCTCTAAAATTTCCAATTGTCAGTCAAATTAACTATGAGGCTAACTATGGGAGAGGAGTGAGTTTCCCAGATATGAATCCAAGAACTGCCTGTAAGAGAAAAATAAAAAAAATGGGGCCAGCAGGTGGTATGGTGGTTAAGGACCTAGATTCCCACATGGCCAACCATGGTTCAAGTCTCAGATCCAGCAGCTTAAAAGTCATTCCAGATCTGTGTGCACGCATGCCCCAAATCCCAAGCAGAGAATGGAGGAGAAGAGATCGCAGCATGGGTCTCTCCCCTGGAAGGTGATTTCTTACTTTCCCTCCCTGTCTCTGGTGAGAGCACATGCCCTATGACCAAAAGAAAGAGAGAGGAGACATGGAAGCAGAGAGCTAACCAAGCAAATATTCTCTACCCAGCAGATGTGTCCCCAGCCTCAGGGAGCCAGGTGGCAGGCAGGCTGAGACCTAAAGATGAAAAAGAGCAGAACAAGGGCGGTGGACAGCATTTGAGGCAGAGGGAGCACACACAAACCTTGGAGGAAGGAGATAACGCGCTGCATGCAGCAAACTGCCCGTATCTCAATACACCTGGAGCGCAGAGTGAGATGGGCAGTGATAAGAGGCGATGCCCAACAGGTGGGCAGACCGCAGGCAAGGATTGTGCGCTCTTTGATGATGGGATGGAATTTACATCCGCTGGCACTTTACATAGGATCGCAATGAGCAGATCTGGTACTGAAGTCAAATCCCCACTCTGTCCCTCCCTGGTTAAGGACAATCTTTCTGAACTTCAAGGGGTTTTCTTAGGTTGTTTTGTTTTGAGTTTTTGTCCAGTCTACAAAGTGCAGCTATGCATAGCTCTCTCAGAGTTGGAGACTAACTATATGACGAGGTGTGTGGATAGCCTCCAACATACAGACGGTCGGGGTAACAGGTAGCATTATTACTGCTGTCAGTGCCTTTCTCGGGCCTGGCATCCTCGCCCTCAGAGACCAAATGATTCCTAGGTAGTAGCAGACCAGCACCCGCTGTGAATCAGCCTCGCCCCTGGACATAGCTCCTCGCTCCAGCAACCTGAGTCCCCCACCCATTCCACAGCGTCCTCCTCAGCCTCAAGTGCTCACAGTTGGGGACCAGCAGGTGGCATAATGGTTACGGTGCTGGACTCCCACCTGGTCAACCACTATTCAAGTCCTGGTCCTGGAGGCTTGAAACCCACACCGAGCACGTGTGTGTGTGTGTGTGTGTGCATGCTCCAAATCCTGAGAAGAAAATGGAGAAGTGTGGCCATCTCACTTTCTCCCTCTCTGACTTCTCACTTTGTCTCTGTCTCTCTGGTGAGCACACGTGCCCTATAGTAAAGAAAATCTCTTTAAACACGTGTTCACAACTGCCAAGAAACACCCAAAGCACTGACACCAAAGTTCTGGGGCTCCAGGCTGCAGAGACGACTGTGTCAGAGGTATGCTCTGGCTAGCAGGTCCCAAAATAGTATAGGAATTAGGGCTGATCTGGGCTGGAGAGGGACAGGAACAAAGAAAGTCACAGCTCCCTGAAGGAGATTTGAGGAAAGCTGGGCTGGGTGACATCCCAAGGGTGGCCTTTGTTGGCTTCCTCCAGAAAACTAGACTAACTTTTTCTAGTATAACTTCTAGGACCTTAAATTCTAGTATGACTTTCAGAGCACTTAAAAGCAGAAAGGCCCGGGACCAGCAGTTGGTATAATGGCTATGTCACTGGACTCCCATGTAGTCGACCATGGTTCGAGTCCCAGACCCGGTGGCTTAATCTCACACCGGACGCTTGTGCGTGCTTGCTCAAGATTCTGAGAGGAAAAGGGAGGAGAAGGGATTGTGGCATGACCATCTCCCCTGGGGGATGATTTCTCACTTTCTGTCTCTCTGTCTGTCTGGCGAGTGCACATGCACTATAGCAAAAACCTCTCAAAAAAAAAAAAAAAAAAAAAAAGAAGGCAGATAGGCTCACAGTATGTGATGCCAGGTCAATCACTCTCTCTCCAGAAGCTGAGGTCCCTTAAGTGTCTCTGTTCAGAAGATGAACACAGACCTTTCCCAGGCACCCATGAAGGACCTCAGGAAATGGTAGGTGTTGGCCATCCCATGCCTACAAGATCATCAGTATGCAGGGCACGTAAGAGCTTAGAGTTTAACTCACACAGCATTGCGTTTGTACCTTGGCTCTGCTATGCACTGTGTGGCCTTGGACAAGGAACCAGACATACATCCTGATCCTCAAGTTTCTCATCTGTGAGACGGGGATGGCAAAGTAGAGGCAAAGTGTCGCATATGAACGTCCTTCATAAAAGTTTGTTCTTTTCCTTCCTTTGAGGCCGTCAGGCTCCTTTCATTACTCTTGTGTCTTTCCTCCTCTTCTTCAGCATCTATACTGTCTCCCATTCTTGCTGCGCACTAACTGTCAGAGAGCCTCATGGTACTGTCTGCTTGGAGCAGCTTCCTCCCAACCCAAGGCACGTGCACGTCAGAAAGACGCAGGCAGTAATCAATTCCGCCATTGCGCAGTCACACGAACTCAGTGCTCCAGGGCTCATGCTAGGACTAGGGAATACCGAGGAGAATAAGGCAGTGTCTTCCTTAGGAAGTTCTACCCAGGTGAGACACTAGCACAAAAGAGCCAAAAACACAGCATGCTAATGCAGGGAGATTGGTAGAGGAGGACCCCCACCCCCCGAGTCTGAGAGGAGGGTCGGGGAAGAGGTAACATGAGATGAATCTTAAAGAACATAGGTGTTAGCTGCAAGTAGGATGGTGAAGGAAGAATGGGGAGAAGCAAAATCAAAACCAAAGCAGCACGGGCAATTCTGGATCACTAGAAAATAAAGCAGCAGGTAGCCTATGGTAGAGACCCAATTAATTAATCGTTTGGAGAAGCATAAAAGAGTCTGCTGAGAAAGACATCAAACAGTCTTTGACATGAACTACACTGAAGTTGGAAATAGAAGGGAGGGAATCTTTCAAGTTTCCACTTTACTATATTGTTGAAAATTGTCACAACAAATATGTATCCATTTTATAACTTTAAAATATGCTTTTTGGGGGCCAGCAGGTGGCATGGTGGTTAAGATACTGGACTTCCACACAGCCAATCGCGGTTCAAGTCCTGGACCCAGCAGCTTGAAAGTCTTGTCAGGCGCATGTTCATATGTGCTGAAAATCTTGAGAGGAGAATGGAGAAGAGATTGCAATGTGGCCATCCCCTTTGGAGGGTGATTTCTCACTGTCCTCTGTCTTTCTCGTTCCAGCCAGAGCATGCACCATATGGCAAAACAACTATTAAAAAAAACATTTTTTAACGAAAAAAAGTTAGTATTGGTGCGATGTGTAGAACAAGTGGCAGTGGGGCAAATTTGAAACCGGGAATCATCTGTAAGCGTGCTGCAAACGGTGAAGGAGACTAAAGCCAGAGAAGCGGTATGCAGGTAGAGAGAAGGGAAAATCCGGTTTCAAAACTGTGCAGCTGTGTGGATGATTGTACCCTGACTGCGACAGAGATCATAAGGGAAGAGAGGGCTGCGTTAGGGTGGCAGGAGAGGCCGGGAGACAGGAGAGCAGTCTGTCCACGGGGGAGCTGAGGTCCCGTATGATACCCTAGCAGCGTGCCCAGCCAGTGACGTGAGTACACAGACGTGGTGTTTGGACGGAGACAGGCAGGAGAGGTGGATGTGAGAAATACAGCGTGTATTAGGTTGCTCGGAAAGTCGTGACGTGTTCTATGTAAAAATGTGTCATGTCTCCCCCGATGACCCAATATGTCTTTGAACCATGGGGTAGAAGACATTCCACAAAGACAGGGTAACAGACAAAACAGAGAGGACCTGACATACACAGCAGCAGCCTCTTTTTTTTTTTTTTTAAGGTTTTTGCCATAGGGTGCATGTGCTCACCAGAGAGAGAATGAGAAATCACCCCCAGGGGTTGCAATCCTTCCTCCATTCTCTTGGCGCTTTGGGGCACGTACACGCATACACCTGGCATGACTTTCAAGCTACCGGGTGAAGGACTCAAACTGTGGTTGGCCATGTGGGAGTCCAGCACCTTAACCATCACACCACCTGCTGCTCCAGACACCAACCTTTAAAATCAGGTAGCGGAAGAACAACCCGTGAAGGTGACAGGAATAATAGCCAGAGGAAGAATTTAAAAGTTTCCTCCAAGGGGTTTTCTTCCAAAAGGTACCTTGGAGGAAAAATAGTTTGGAGGAGGGAATGGATACCAGTGCTGAGCACTTCTGACAGGGCAAGGGAGGTGAGGACTCAAAGTGACCTGACGCGCCTATCAAGCCCCCTGGGCTTCCCGGGAAGCGTCACTGCAATGATCCTAGATAACAAGGGCAGGCACCGGCCCTGTCCTGCTTCAGCTCGTGAGCCGACCTGTCTCCTTGCCTTTCTAGCCCTGATTCAGCAGGCATCACTACACTTCTCGTCTTGTGAATTTTATTTATTTATTTATTTTTATTTTTTTATTTTTGGAGAGATTTTTACTGTAGGGCGCGTGTGCTCGCCAGACAGACAGAGAGAGACATAGAGACAGAAAGTGAGAAATCACCCCCCAGGGGTGATGGTCACACCGCAATCCCTTCTCCTCCATTCTCCTCTCGGTATCTTGGGCACGCACGCACATGCGCCCGGCTTGAGTTTTAAGCCACCGGGTCCGGGACACGAACCGCGGTCGACTACGTGGGAGTCCAGCGACATAGCCATTACGCTAACTGCTGGTTCCCAGTGAATTTTATTTTTTAGAGAGGTTTTTGCTATAGGGCGCGTGCGCTTGCCAGACAGACACAGAGAGACAGAGAGACAGAAAGCGAGAAATCACCCCCCCAGGGGGGATGGCCACGCCACAATCCCTTCTCCTCCATTCTCCTCTCAGGATCCTGGGCATGCATGCACGTGCGCCCGGCGTGAGTTTAAGTCACCGGGTCTAGGACGCAAACCACAGTCAACTACGTGGGAGTCCAGCGACATAGCCATTACACTAACTGCTGGTCCTGTGAATATTGAGTTCTAGAAAGTCTTGAACGAAAAAGCTACAAATCACTGTATGGCAAACACCCCCCACCTGGGCATCCCTGGAAAGTCACCAGTCCTGGCACATCCCTTACTCTGACACTGAGTGAGCCACATCTACTGACCTCGGTTTTCTCATTGATATCTAGTGTGAGGGGGTCATTTTAAAGGGACCCCTTCCAACTCTAATCTCATGATCTAATAAGCCACATGGAGAGAAAGACCTTTTACTTTTTTTTTTTTTTTTTGGGAGGTTTTTGCTCATGAGCTCATCAGAAAGACAGAGACAGAGAGACAGAAAGCGAGAAATCACACCCCAGGAGGCTGGCCATGCCGCAATCCCTTCTCCTCCATTCTCCTCTCGGGATCTTGGGCACGCACGCACGCTCCTGGCATGAGTTTAAGCCACCGGGTCCGGGACTCGAACTGCGGTCAACTACATAGGAGTATGCCAACTGCTGGTCCCGAGAAAGACCTTTTACTGAGTGGGGAGACTTTTTAAACCTGCCTTCCTGGCCCAGCCACAGTGGCACAAGCAGTAGGACGCTGCTGCTCAAGGTGGGACCACACAGGAAGTCCGGGCTCAGATCCTGATCCAACTTGAACAGTCTAAGTGCAGGGGCATGTGTCTGTGATCCTAGTTAAAGGGGGGCTGGGACTGCTACAGAGACCCTGTCAAAAACACCTGTTCCCACCCCCTCCTCTAATGCTCTCTCATTAAACACAGTGGCACAAGCAGTAGGACGCTGCTGCTCAAGGTGGGACCACACAGGAAGTCCGGGCTCAGATCCTGATCCAACTTGAACAGTCTAAGTGCAGGGGCATGTGTCTGTGATCCTAGTTAAAGGGGGGCTGGGACTGCTACAGAGAACCTGTCAAAAACACCTGTTCCCACCTCCTCCTCTAATGCTGTCTCATTAAAAAAATAAAATACTGTATGCAATCTAGCCAAGGGAAAAACTGCCAGGCCTCCCTGAGTGGCCAGGTGCTCCCAGGTGTAGGCCTTACAGTCACCTAAATTTAAAATGTAATGGTAAAAACAAAATCATGCTGGGTAGACATCTGACTTCCGAGAAAGCCCTGCGCTTTAAGCCCTCCTTTGGTGCCGCTGGATAATGCCAGACTGCACGAAATTGGTAGTTAAGCCCAGCTACAAACCCCCACTCTGAGCTGCCCCGCCTTGGGCTAGTTACACAGCCTTTCTGCGTATTGCTTTTCCCTACCATTAAATAGGGATAATAATAGCACTTACTTCATACAGTTGATATGATTAAATGAGTTAATATTTATAAAGCACTTAGACCCGCACCTGGCACATAACACAAACGCAACTGTTAATGAAATAACGATAATACATACATGACATCCATGCACAGATTGGCTCACTCCTGCTCCGCTGTCTTCTGGGGTCCCAGCATCATCTTCCACACACTGTCCTCGGGATGCTGCAGGCACCCCCTCATGCTAGCAAAGTGGGTAAGCTATTCTAGACCCCAAATCTTTATGCTATGTCACATAGAAATGTGTCTCTTCTAATTGTTAATGGGAGACAGGAAGAAAGCTTGCCTTTCCAAAAAAAAAGTTTCATTTTGTTTTTTCTTACTTGCTGTAACTGGGGTATGTGGCCAATAGGGTCCTGTCTCTGGTGCTGGGATGAAGTCAGCCCCACCCAAGTCATAGGACTCAACTTAAGGCAATGGACAGTCCCCAGAGGACGATCAGGGTGTGATTTGGCCAGAGGATGGAAGATGTTCACAATCTGTCCTGGACACCTGGTGCTAGAATGTTCCAAGACGACACCTGCCCTGCAGGAGTTCCTAGATGAGGAGACAGCCGGGCGTTCCACGGCACAGGAGAGAAGCATCGACATGAGAACGAAACGGTCACCCTACTCCGCCACCCCAAGGGGTGAAGGGACCTAAGAGTGGGAATGGGGGTTGTCATAGAGCTTCCAAAAAGGAGTGAATCTTGAAAGATCAATAAAGCTCCATCAAGTGCAGAAAAGAAGGGCTTTCCAAGCACAGAGCAGCACATGAGCAAAAGCAGGAGAACTCAAGACCTGGAAGTAGTCCAGAGCGGCTGGAGGGCGAAGTACACATGGGGACGGGCGACGAGGGTAGTCAGGAAGGGGCGAGATGCAAAGCTGGAGGGATGGGCGGACCCCAGAACCAAGCAGTGCTGAGGTCCATGCCAAAGTTTATAGGGCTCTGACATGAACTTCGTAGTTGAGCATCTGGGTAAATATGGACAATGCAGAAATTATCAGGCAGAAGACAAAGAACCAAGAAGGAACCTGAAAATGTGTTACCAAAGATGTGAAAGGATTCAAGTAAAACAGAAAAAAGAAAAAACTTTTTCAAAAGATGTTTTTGGAGGATCCAGCAGGTGGCCTGGTGGTTAAGAGTGCTGGACTTCCACATGGCCAACTACAGTTTGAATCCTGGACCTGGCAGCTTGCTTTCTCACTTTCCCTCTCTCTCTCTCTCACTCACTCACCAGGGGTGATGGTCACACCGCAATCCCTTCTCCTCCATTCTCCTCTCGGTATCTTGGGCACGCACGCACATGCGCCCGGCTTGAGTTTTAAGCCACCGGGTCCGGGACACGAACCGCGGTCGACTACGTGGGAGTCCAGCGACATAGCCATTACGCTAACTGCTGGTTCCCAGTGTATTTTATTTTTTAGAGAGGTTTTTGCTATAGGGCGCGTGCGCTTGCCAGACAGACACAGAGAGACAGAGAGACAGAAAGCGAGAAATCACCCCCCCAGGGGGGATGGCCACGCCACAATCCCTTCTCCTCCATTCTCCTCTCAGGATCCTGGGCATGCATGCACGTGCGCCCGGCGTGAGTTTAAGTCACCGGGTCTAGGACGCAAACCACAGTCAACTACGTGGGAGTCCAGCGACATAGCCATTACACTAACTGCTGGTCCTGTGAATATTGAGTTCTAGAAAGTCTTGAACGAAAAAGCTACAAATCACTGTATGGCAAACACCCCCCACCTGGGCATCCCTGGAAAGTCACCAGTCCTGGCACATCCCTTACTCTGACACTGAGTGAGCCACATCTACTGACCTCGGTTTTCTCATTGATATCTAGTGTGAGGGGGTCATTTTAAAGGGACCCCTTCCAACTCTAATCTCATGATCTAATAATCCACATGGAGAGAAAGACCTTTTACTTTTTTTTTTTTTTTTTGAGAGGTTTTTGCTCATGAGCTCATCAGCAAGAGAAAGACAGAGACAGAGAGACAGAAAGCGAGAAATCACCCCCCAGGAGGATGGCCATGCCGCAATCCCTTCTCCTCCATTCTCCTCTCGGGATCTTGGGCACGCACGCACGCTCCTGGCATGAGTTTAAGCCACCGGGTCCGGGACTCGAACTGCGGTCAACTACATAGGAGTATGCCAACTGCTGGTCCCGAGAAAGACCTTTTACTGAGTGGGGAGACTTTTTAAACCTGCCTTCCTGGCCCAGCCACAGTGGCACAAGCAGTAGGACGCTGCTGCTCAAGGTGGGACCACACAGGAAGTCCGGGCTCAGATCCTGATCCAACTTGAACAGTCTAAGTGCAGGGGCATGTGTCTGTGATCCTAGTTAAAGGGGGGCTGGGACTGCTACAGAGAACCTGTCAAAAACACCTGTTCCCACCTCCTCCTCTAATGCTGTCTCATTAAAAAAATAAAATAAAATAAAATAAGTGCCTTTCTAATATAAAATCTTGCTCAGAGCTCATAGGCTGTGTGCTAACTAGCCAAGGGAAAAACTGCCAGGCCTCCCTGAGTGGCCAGGTGCTCCCAGGTGTAGGCCTTACAGTCACCTAAATTTAAAATGTAATGGTAAAAACAAAATCATGCTGGGTAGACATCTGACTTCCGAGAAAGCCCTGCGCTTTAAGCCCTCCTTTGGTGCCGCTGGATAATGACAGACTGCACGAAATTGGTAGTTAAGCCCAGCTACAAATCCCCACTCTGAGCTGCCCCGCCTTGGGCTAGTTACACAGCCTTTCTGCGTATTGCTTTTCCCTACCATTAAATAGGGATAATAATAGCACTTACTTCATACAGTTGATATGATTAAATGAGTTAATATTTATAAAGCACTTAGACCCGCACCTGGCACATAACACAAACGCAACTGTTAATGAAATAACGATAATACATACATGACATCCATGCACAGATTGGCTCACTCCTGCTCCGCTGTCTTCTGGGGTCCCAGCATCATCTTCCACACACTGTCCTCGGGATGCTGCAGGCACCCCCTCATGCTAGCAAAGTGGGTAAGCTATTCTAGACCCCAAATCTTTATGCTATGTCACATAGAAATGTGTCTCTTCTAATTGTTAATGGGAGACAGGAAGAAAGCTTGCCTTTCCAAAAAAAAAGTTTCATTTTGTTTTTTCTTACTTGCTGTAACTGGGGTATGTGGCCAATAGGGTCCTGTCTCTGGTGCTGGGATGAAGTCAGCCCCACCCAAGTCATAGGACTCAACTTAAGGCAATGGACAGTCCCCAGAGGACGATCAGGGTGTGATTTGGCCAGAGGATGGAAGATGTTCACAATCTGTCCTGGACACCTGGTGCTAGAATGTTCCAAGACGACACCTGCCCTGCAGGAGTTCCTAGATGAGGAGACAGCCGGGCGTTCCACGGCACAGGAGAGAAGCATCGACATGAGAACGAAACGGTCACCCTACTCCGCCACCCCAAGGGGTGAAGGGACCTAAGAGTGGGAATGGGGGTTGTCATAGAGCTTCCAAAAAGGAGTGAATCTTGAAAGATCAATAAAGCTCCATCAAGTGCAGAAAAGAAGGGCTTTCCAAGCACAGAGCAGCACATGAGCAAAAGCAGGAGAACTCAAGACCTGGAAGTAGTCCAGAGCGGCTGGAGGGCGAAGTACACATGGGGACGGGCGACGAGGGTAGTCAGGAAGGGGCGAGATGCAAAGCTGGAGGGATGGGCGGACCCCAGAACCAAGCAGTGCTGAGGTCCATGCCAAAGTTTATAGGGCTCTGACATGAACTTCGTAGTTGAGCATCTGGGTAAATATGGACAATGCAGAAATTATCAGGCAGAAGACAAAGAACCAAGAAGGAACCTGAAAATGTGTTACCAAAGATGTGAAAGGATTCAAGTAAAACAGAAAAAAGAAAAAACTTTTTCAAAAGATGTTTTTGGAGGATCCAGCAGGTGGCATGGTGGTTAAGAGTGCTGGACTCCCACATGGCCAACTACAGTTTGAATCCTGGACCTGGCAGCTTGCTTTCTCACTTTCTCTCTCTCTCTCTCACTCACTCACTCACTCACTCCCTCTTGCTCTCACTTTGTCTCTCTCTGGTCAAATTAAATTAAATAAATAAGTAAAGTTAAATAAAATAATTCTAAAAAAGAATGTTTTTGGTATAGAGCATGTGCGCTCGCTGGGGAGACAGAAAGCGAGAAATCACCCCTGGGAGGGACGACTATGCCACAGTCCCTTCTCCTCCAGTCTCTCTTGGCATTTTAGGCATGCATGCCCAGTGTGAATTTCAAGCCACCAGGTCTGGGACTCAAACCATGGTTACCCATGTGGGAGTCCAATGCCTTAACCACTACTCCATCTGCTGCCCTCCCCCCAAACTTTCTTAATTGAAAAGATAGAAAGTAGCAGTTAGTGCAGAGAGATTAGGGAGGATAAATTTAGAGAAGACTTGTGATTAGTAATTGATATTGACCTTGACCTCTGACAGAGCAGCTTCAGTAATGGTGGAAGAGCCAGGATGACTCGGAACTTAGTGAAGAGGATTTAAAAGTTAGTGCTGATGATAGATTACTCTTCCAAAATGTTCATACTCTGTTAAGAAAAAAAAAAATGATCTAAATACTTGAACTACCATACTCAGTAACTTCCCTTCTGAAATTTGTATTAAGGAAATCAGGAGGCCAGCCCCATAGCACAGCTGCTAAATGCTGTGTGTTGAAAGCCAGAACCCACCTGGCTGACTGTCGTTTGAATCCCAGCCCCAGCAGCTTGAATAACATGCCAGATACATGTGTGTGTGTTCCCCAAATACTGACAGGATGGGGAAATGAAAGAAAAAGGATTGTGGCATGACTATACCCCATTGGCAGAGGGATTCGTGTTTGTGCATATCTGCTCTCTGCTGTGTGCTCTCTCTCTTGCACACACTCTGTGGCAATTAAAAAAATAATAATGTTGCAAGGCCAGCAGGTGGCATGGTGGTTAAGACACTGGTCTCCCACATGGTAGACTACAGTTTGAGTCCCAAACCTGGCGGCTTGCTTTCTTACTTTTCCTTTCTCCATCTCTCTCTCTTTCTCTCTTTTTCTCTCTCTCTCGTACACATATCCTATAGCAATTAAAAAAACAATAAAAAATAAAATTAAATTCTTACTGACACAGAAAGCGTCAGGTTATAAAGTGTAACATCTAAAATGCTCTCCTTGTTGAAATAAATATCTTATGCACACAAAAATAAAATTGTAAGGATATAAACTAAAGTTAACATTAGTGGTTACCTCTAGAAGTGTAGTTGTGTTTGAAAAATGTCTGGTCACTTTCACTTTCCAATTTTTAAATTAATTTATATATTTATTATATGCAATTTATACATCACTTTGATAATTAAAAAATAAGCAGCTTGATAGTAATGAAGGGATTAGCTTCAACGGAAATGTGGTTGGGGCTTCTATAGGTGGAAGATTTTAACTTGTTTATAGGTAAAGGAAAAGATGAGAGATTTAAATTATGAGAGAGGAGGAAATGGAAGGATCCAAGACAGAGACAGAGGAGGGGACCTGGGAACATGGGCCCCAGAAAGATGGAGTGAGTGTGTCAGAGAACCCGGAGGCGGCAGGACTGCTCACGGATGCAGTTACCGGCCACTTGATGTTTCAAGAGCAGAGAGAGGATTTAGGGGATGGAGGAGAGTGGAAAAGGTTTATAGCAGCTGCTGGGGGAATTAGGAAGTCAATTAACAGTGAGAGAAGGGATTGCAGAGAGGCTCCAGGGGTTGGCCCAGCTGCCACGGAGGGGCAGGACTGCATCTCATTGCCAATTAATTTATTAGCTACAGCCAGGAGCTGTGTGGCATGGATCCATCCAACAAACAACCAAATAATATCCAGAAAGTATGACCCAGGATAACTACAACCACCATACTAATGGATTAACTAATTTAAGCACTGCTTGCCTCTTCTAGTTCGTCTCAGGGAGTTGTCCACCTTCACTGTTACTATTTTCAAATATGTATGATGGAGGTGAATGAAGGGAGTAACATGGAAAAGGCTTTCAGGAAATGGCACGTAGTCAGCCCGATGATCAAGGGTTAAAATAGCACTGACACGTTAAGCCAAAAGACATAGCTGTTTCCAGGTTTGCTGGTGCTTGTTCACTTCTAGATCAGTGACCTCAAGTCTTCCCAGAGCCCGAGAGTAAACAGCGGCCTGACTGTGGCCCTGTAGGTAGGCAGCTACAAGGTATTCCAGTCCTGCAAATAAATGGAACAAGGCTTTTCCTATCTGACCAGTATAATCATTATAATTCACCTCGAGGGGGAGATCTCGGGAAATTTAAGATAGTTAGCAACCATCAGTCACTATAATGTAGTCTGTGTACCCGGGCGTCATCTCTGGGCTGAGGGAAAAGAGCTACCATTCCATTACGCCCACAATGTGTCTGTTCTTTGCCAAACCCTTTTTCATGTTCACTCTTTGTTTTAGTCTTCCCAACAGTTTTGCAAAGTAGATATAATTTTCCTTGTTTTACAGATGACCAAAGAAGCTCAGAGGTGGTAAATGGCGAAAAAGCAGTACCTGCCTCATAAAACTGTCTTACGTATTAGACGAGACACCGTACGTGAAACATCTCACACATAACACTTTGCGCACAGTACGCCCCTCATAAGCATTAATCCCAACAATGGCTATTAGCCATAATATTATATCAGCATTTCTGCTATTGTTGACAAAACAAGGCACATCTTAGCACCCTCCCCTTTTCACAATAAAAGAAGCTAGTTTCGCTGGAGTTACAGCCAGTTCTCTGTAGCCAATATTTCAGCCATCACTTTCACCAGGTTCCATACAAAGCCACATGCTCCTGTACCAGATTTTTACATTTAATTTACTTTTTACTTGCCAGATAGTACGTGCACTCACCAGAGAGACAGAAAGAGACAGAGAGAGGGAGAAAGCCCCAGTGGGGTCTGATCATGCTGCAATCCTTTCTCCTCCATCTCTCCATCCTGTTGGGATCTCTGACATGCACACACTTACCTGCCCAGCATGTTTTCCCAACTACCAGGGCCAGGATTCAAATCATGGTTATCTATGTGGGATCCAGCTCTCTTAACCCCCAGGCCATGGGACTGGCCCAGATTTGAGTGGTCTTCTCTATATTCTCTGTCAAATAACTTTACAACCCATTGTAGGTAGAAGACAGCCCAAAGAAGCAGCCTAGGCTAAAGCCAGAATAAGTCTGACATCAAAAAGTGCCACACAAAGGAAAAGCTTTTCAACAAATGGTGCCAGGAAAACTGGATATACACATCCAAAGGAATGAGACTGAACTCTCATCCCACACCATATACAGAAAATCTAAACCTACAAAAGTCTCAGGAGAAAACCTTTGTGACTCTGGATTTGACAATGAGCGCTTCTTAAATATGACACTTAAAGTGCCAATAGTAAAAGAAAAAAAAAAAAAAAAGAGGGGCCAGCAGGTGGTGTGGTGGTTAAGGCACTGGACTCCCACATGGCCAATCACAGTTTGAATTCTGGACCTGGTGGCTTGCTTTCACTTTCCCCCCTCTTTCTGGTCAAATTTTAAAATAATAGCAAATAAAATAAATAAATCTTTAAAAAAGATAAACTGGACAGCATATAAATTAAGAAATTTTGTGCATAAAAGAATACTAATCAAGAAAGAGGAAACCCACAGAATCAAATAAATTTTTTTTTTGGAGAGGTTTTTGCTATAGGGCACGTGCACTCGTCAGACAGAGAGAGACAAAGAGAGAGGGACAGAAAGCAAGAAATCACCCCCCAAGGGGTGTGACCATGCCACAATCCCTTCTCCTTCATCCTCCTCTTGGGATCTTGGGCACACACGCACATGCTCCCGGCATGAGATTTAAGCCACCGGGTCTGAGACTCGAACTGCAGTCGACTACATGGGAGTCCAGCGACATAGCCATTATGCTAACTGCTGGTCTCAAAAATGTTTAAAAGTTGTATCTGGTAAGATATTCCTATCTGAAGGCTTCCTACAACTAAACAACAACAACAACAACAACAAAAAATTAAAAATTGGGCAAAGGAATTGAACAGACATGTCTGCAAAAAAAATTAAAAATTGGGCAAAGGAATTGAAAAGACTTGTCTGGTAAGAAAATATTCAAAGGGTTAATACAGGTACTCTTTTACTTACCATGAGGTTACATCCTCATAACCCCTAGTAAACTGTAACTATCATAAATTGAAAATGCATGAAATGCACCTAACATACTGAACATCATAGTTTAACCTAATCAGGCTTAAATGTGCTCATTAGCCTACAGTTGTACAAAGTCATCTAACATAAAGCTTGTTTTACAATAGAGCATTGATTATATCATGTAATTTACTGACTACATAACTGACGAGGAAAAAAGTATGGGTATTCAAAGTATGGTTTTTACTGAATGCATATCTATCACTTTTGCATCACGGAATAAGCCAAACCGTTGTAAATAGGGGACTACATGTACATACACAAAAGATGCTCGACATCATTAATCACTAAGGAAATGCAAATCAAAACCACAATGAGACATTAGTTCACAGTCATTAGAATGGTGATCAGTGAGAAAGTGGAAAATAACAACTGCTGGCAAGGACTGGAGAGATTAGCATTCTTTGTGCTCTACTAATGGGAATGCAAAAGGTGCAAATGCTGTGGAAAACATACTGGTTCCTCAAAATATTAAACAGAATTAACTCACAGTCTCCCAACTCCATTTTTGGGGTATATACCAAAAAAGCTGAAATTAGAAACTCAAATATTTGTACACAAGTGTTCAGAGCATTATTCACAATAACCAAAGTGGAAACAATCCAGAAGTCCATCAATGAATGAATGAATGAGGCAATACCTCGAGACCTGAGGTCAAATCCGCAGAGACAAAGTATAATGACACAAATATGGGGAGTTTACCTTAAGATTAGACACTGCAACAGTTCAAAGTAGTCTGAGGGTCCAGGTGAATACCAGTGGTAATGTAACTAAGACCCACTTGGGAAAGGTTCTGGGTTTGTATCCTGGAACCTCCCTAAGCCTACCAAGCTGACCAAGACTGGGGATGTGTTCCAGCATGAAAACCCTGTTGGACATGACTGTGTCTCTCTCATAGAAGTCATTAACTTAAAGAAAAAGTAGTCTGGGGACCAGCAGTTAGCATAATGGCTATGTCACTGGACTCCTATGTAGTCCACCACGGTTTGAGTACCAGATCCGGTGGCTTAAACTCACGCCAGGCATGTGTGTGTGTGTGTGTGCCCAAGATCCCGAGAGGAGAATAGAGGAGAAGGGATTGTGGCATGGCCATTCCCCCCTGGGGGGGGATTTCTTGCTTTCTGTCTCTGTCTTTCTGATGAGTGCACACTTCCTATAGCAAAAACCTCTCAAAAAAGGAAGAAAGAAAAAAGAAAGAAAGAAAAAGAAGAAGGAAAAAGTAGTCTGAATAGCAGAAAAGCAATTTTGATACTTTTGATGGGGGAGATTCTTAATAGTTTCAATTTTCTTTCTTTTTTTAAAAAGAATTATTTTATTTAACTTTATTTATTATTATTATCACTATCATTTTCCAGTTTGATCAGAGAGAGACAGAGAAAGACAGAGGAAGTGAGAAAGCAAGCCACCAGGTCCGAGACTTGAACTGTGGTCAGCCATGTGGGAGTCCAGCGCCTTTAACCACCATGCCACTTGCCGGCCCCTCAATTTTCTTTCTTTAAAGAAAGCAATAAACTTTAAACTACACAATACATACTTAAGATATTATCCAACCTCTTTTTTTTTTTAAGAGAGATTTTTGCTATAGAATGCATGTGCTCGCCGGAGAGACAGAGAGATAAAAAGCAAAAAATCACCCCTTCCCCCAGGGAGGACGGTCACCCCGCAAATCTCTTCTCCTTCAGCCTCTTCTTGGGATTTTGGCCATACACACATGTGCCCAGTGTGAGTTTTAAGCCACCAGGTCCAGGACTCAGACCACAGTCGACTACAGGGGAGTCCAGCGATGTAACCATTATGCCATCTGCCCGTCCCTGATTCAACCTCTTAATTCAACAACCATTAGTCGAACACCCGGGATGTGTCACTCCTGAGACAGGTACCCTGAAAACACTTGCCCTATGAGCTTAAAATGTAATGGGGTGATCTTGACTACTATAAGTTCTCCTCTTACCCTTTCCTATCACCACTTCCACCCCCAAGAGTAACCACAGTTAATAATTTGGAGTACATGTTTCAACCTTCTTCAATGCATACCATATAAGATATTTTCTTTTTACAAATATAGTTACAAAAATTACTTTTTTTTCAGGGGAGAGGTTTTTGCTATAGGGTGCCTGCACTCACCAGAGGGACAGAGAGACAGAAAGTGATAAATCACCCCCAAGGGGGGATGGCCATGCTGCAATCCCTTCTCCTCCATTCTCCTCTCAGGATCTTGGGCACACACGCACATGCACCTGGCATGAGTTTAAGCCACCAGGGCCAGGACTTGAACCACGGCCTACTACATGGGAGTTCAATGACATAGCCATTTCACCAACTCCTGGCCCTGAAAATTACTTTTTCATTTCCACACTATGTTACTGACATCTTTCCACACTAATACATAAAGAGTTTTTTTGTTGTTGTTGTTTTTGGAGAGGTTTTTTGCTATAGGGGGCGTGCACTTGCCAGACAGAGAGAGAGAGAGACAGAAAGTGAGAAATCACCCCCCAGGGGGATGGCCACACTGCAATTCCTTCTCCTGCATTTTCCTCTTGGGATCTTGGGCACACACGCACACGTGCCCGGTGTGAGTTTTA
Organism: Tupaia belangeri chinensis; assembly: GCF_000334495.1. Taxonomy (NCBI): domain Eukaryota; kingdom Metazoa; phylum Chordata; class Mammalia; order Scandentia; family Tupaiidae; genus Tupaia; species Tupaia belangeri. Next base: position 1,375,822 of record NW_006159453.1, on the reverse strand, counting down.
AGCCACCAGGTCCAGGATGTGAACTGTGGTCAACTACGTGGGAGTCCAGCAACATAGCCATTATGCTAACTGCTGGTCCCAAAGAGCTTTTTGTTTTAACAGTTACAGACTATTTCCTTAGTGAAGGTACTCCATTGTTCTTTAACCATTTCCTTGCTGATGGACATTTAAATTGCCTTTAATGTATTGTACAATTTAAAATGATGTAATAAAAATCCTTGAATGTTTATCCTTGCAAGCTCTTGTGACTACACACAAGGGTGTGTACACTCACTAGAAAGAGAAAGTGCCTTCCCCCAATGTGGCGTGGTCACACCTCAATCCTTTATCCTCCATTCCTCCCTTATACTCGGATTTTTGGCACTGACACATATGGGCCCGGTGTGTTTTTCAAGCTGCGAGAACAGGATTCGAACTATAATCAGCCATATGGGATCTGGCTCCCAATGCACAGCATTTAACCTCTGTGCTACAGGGCTTGTTTCTGAAGGACACATACCAAAAAGTGAAATTGGCAAATCATGTCATTCACTATTAATTTATGCCACTTATCATATTTTATAATCCATGCAGGACACCTTAAATCTTTCCTAGAACAAAACATAAACACATACTATGGGAACTTTACTTTCAAAAGACACAAAACTGAAAGAGGGAACTTTGTATCTTTTCAAGAAGCCCGCAAAACTGGAAGTGGGTCAGGAATATTTGGTGGAAGCCCAGCAGACGGAAGAGTTTTTATTCTGCATCTTCACTTTCTGTTGTAGCTCTCTCCTTGTTTAGACAATAAGAAACCATTTTGGACAACCATCTATGGCTTGAATCAACAAATAAAGGAAAGCTGTTCTAACTAATGAAGCTGCTCCACGATGGAACAGGCCCATCCTGAAACAGCTTCCCATCACTGGGATTGTTCCAACTGAAGCCAGTGGTCTAGGGGAAACCATGCGTTGTGCTGGTTAAAAGCACAGAACCTGGATGGAGTGAGAATGAGTGCACTTCAATCCTGGCCCTGATTCTTAGCTGGGAAATCTTGGGCAAGTTACTTAACAGATTTGTGCATCAGCTTCTTCATCAGTAAAACAGGAATAATAACAGTTCCTACTTCACAGAGTTGTTATGCATCACTTGTTTTCTCCATATTCAAAAATATTTTTCAAAAGAAACAAGGAGGAAATTAGGTTTCTAAAATTATATACCTTGTAGCAGTTTTCTAAAAAAATTCCCCATAGAGGTTGAATCACCCAAAATGAGTTTGGGAGACAGAAAGCCTGGAGGATAAAACACAGATCAAGAGTTCTGGCCTCCCACCTTCAGGATTAGGTCACTTCTACTGGATTGTTGGAAAAGTCATGAAGTATATTTGTATCCAAAAAACGTAGAAAAATATATCACGACTTTTCCAATGACCTAAAAATATTTGGGAAGCAGTATCATAACAAGGAAATTAGCAAAGCACATGAATAGGAGAGACCATCATGAGTAAGAATTCAAAGTACTTCTAGGAAATTTTCTGGAGGGAAGACGAAAGGTGAGCTTCCTATTTCATGGTGAGGAGGAAAGAACATGGAAGAGACTGGGGCATTAGATGGAAACCTGTCACTACCCCTTGGCCAACTACCTTCACCTGCTGAGCCTCAACTTCCTTAAAACAAAATCATCACTAAGTGTTTAACTCCCATCAACTCCCCAAGTCTTTGATTCTAACAATACTCAAGTTCAGAGCATAGTTGATGCCTGGGCCCTCGCACCAACACAAATTAAAGTATGTTTCTCCCTCGTGAAGGAAACAAATCAAGGGACTCCTAGAGAGCTGGGATGTGGATTTGGGTACTCACTGAAGGCTCTGTTCTCTAGGGAATAATTTGGCATAGATGTGTCTTCTGGTGTCACAGGACCAAATGCTTATCAGAACTGAAAAGTACCCAGTTCTACCCTCTCCTCCTGCAGACAAAGAAAAGGCTCAGAAAGGTTAACTGGTCTGAGACCACCCAGCCAGGATGTGGCAGAGCCAGTATTAGACTGCCCACCTCTTGACAGAGGAGTTTCCCCCACTACCCATATCTAGAAGTATGGGGCACAGGGCCTCGTATGCAGCAAGTGATCAGTTACATTTGGTGTTTAGTTGAACAGCATCCTGGACACAAGCAGGTCTTGGACAAGGATGAGACACTAGAGTGAAGTAAAAAATTTAGGGAGAGGGTAAAAATTCAGTATTAAAAAAATAAAAAATATTGGGACCAGCAGCTAGTGTAACGGCTATGTCATTGGACTCCCATGTAGTCGACTGTGGTTCGAGTCCCAGACCTGGTGGCTTAAACTCACGCTGGGCGTGTGTGCGTGCGTGCCCAAGATCCTGAGAAGAGAATGGAAGAGAAGTGATTGTGGCGTGGCCATCCCCCCAAGGGGTGATTTTCTTGCTGTCTCTGTCTTTCTGATGAGCACACGTGCCCTAGAGCAAAAAAGTCTCTCCAAAAATAAATAAATAAACAAATACATAAAAATAAAAAATATTAAGAGTTTGAAGACTTGCTATAGGATGTTATGAGTTCACCAGTGAGAAAGCATCCCCCCAGGGGGGATGGCCATGCCACAATCCTTTACCCTCTTAAGATTTTGGGTATACTGGGACCAGCAGTTAGCGTAATGGCTATGTCGCTGGACTCCCACGTAGTCGACCGCAGTGTAGTCGACCGCGGTTCGAGTCCCGGACCCGGTGGCTTAAACTCATGCCGGGCACGTGTGTGTGCGTGCCCGAGATCCCAAGAGGAGAATGGAGGAGAAGGGATTGCGGTGTGGCCATCCCCCCTGGGGGGTAATTTCTCGCTTTCTGTCTCTCTCTGTCTGTCTGGCGAGCGCACATGCCCTATAGCAAAAACCTCTCCAAAAAAAAAAAAAAATTTTGGGCACCCAAATGTACATGCATCCCACATGTTTTCCAAGCCACAAGGTCCAGGACTCCAACTGGTCATGGGGGATCCAACTGCCTTCACCACACCACTAGCTGGCCCTCATGTACTATTAACAAAAAGAAAAAGGGCCAGTTGGCAGAATGGTGGTTAAGACACTAGGCTCCACATAGCCAACTGCAGTTCAAGTCCTGGACCTGGTGGCTTGTTTTCTCGCTTACACTCTCTGTTCAAATTTAAAAATTAATGATGAATAAAATTCTTTTTAAAGAAAAATCCATAATATAAAGTTTTAAATAAACATAGGACCTGAAGGGTCTGGGTCACTCTTATATAACCCTGCCTGCCTCACTCATCTCACACTAATTGAGGCCCTAATTACAATAAAATTCTGTTTATAAAAAAAGAGACATGCCAGAGCCATAGTTTATAGATTTTATTGTTTAAAATATTACATTAAATTTTTATCTTGATTATCTACTTTTGGATGCCCCTTAAATCTTCTGTCCAAGTTAGTACTTCACTGTCATCACTCTAGTCATATGTCTGGGTCCTCAGGTCGGAGTCACTTGGTTATGCTACACCTGGAATTCAACCTTTCCTAACCTGGGGCTCAGGCCCTAGCCCATGGGAGTTTGCAGATAGTTTTGGAGATACATGAAACTCCTCCAATCATAGGCAGAATAATGTGCTCACTAATCTTTTTCTGGGGAAGTGGTCTTTGGTTTTTGTATGAGTCTCAGCACGTGGAATGATGATTAAAAGTGCTGGACTCCTACATGGCTGACTGCTTTCTCACTTTCCCTCCCTCTCTCTGTCTCTGGTCAAATTAAAAAATAAATCACAAGATAAATAATTTTTTAAATACCCCCCCGGGGACCAGCAGATAGTGTAATGGTTAGGTCGACCATGGTTCAGGTCCCAGACCCAGAGGCTTGAAACTCACACCAGGCGTGTGTGTGTGTGTGTGTGTCCAGAATCCTGAGAGGAAAATGGAGGTGAAGAGATTGGGACATGGCCGTCACCCTCAGGGTGATTTCTCCTTTTCTGTCTCTGGTAAGCACATATGGCCTATAGCAAAAATCACTCTAAAATCTTAAAAAATATAAGGTTAAGAAATCCTGCCACAGGATGAGGAAGAATCTTGCTTCTAATTATCTCCTCAGTGTACCCTCCCTTGCCCTCTGTCTTCTCTTTGATTATTCTGCCTGAATTTAAAACCTTCTCTTTTTAAAGGAAAAGAATAATAGAGTCACTTCCAATGGTGTGCAAATGCCCTGAGAGACCAAGCCCAGCCACTGTTCATTCACAGTAGCTCGAAAGTCTCAGGCCAGAGCAGAGCTGGGGGCTGGGGTCTTTCATTCCCAGCTTCTCAGGAGCCTGAAGCAAGAAGGTCTGCAGTTTGAGACCAGCCTAGGCAACACAGAGAGCGCCTGTCTCTCAAACACCTGGGGCCACTGGAGTCACCGAGGCAGCAGCTAGTGCTGGGAGGAGAGCAACTCAAGCAACGCTCTGCTTTTCTCCCCCAGGTTTCGCCTCGACCAGCCTCAGGAGAGCTCAGTCCCCAGGCTCCGGAAGCCGGAAGTGCGGGGGCGGGGTCCGCGCGGGGGCTTGTGGGAAAGGGGCGGGGCCGCGGCGCCCCGGCAGCTGCGCGGCCCTGATTGAAAGCTGCTGAGTGGCTCGGATTCATGCCGCCCATGCTACTGCAATCGAGCGGGCAAATATTTACCTTGGGATCCGCGGGACTGAAAATATTTGGTTGGAGCCAGATGCGTAGATAGTGTAATGGTGAGGTCGACCATGGTTCAGGTCCCAGACCCAGAGGCTTGAAACTCACACCAGGCGTGTGTGTGTGTGTGTGTGTCCAGAATCCTGAGAGGAAAATGGAGGTGAAGAGATTGGGACATGGCCGTCACCCTCAGGGTGATTTCTCCTTTTCTGTCTCTGGTAAGCACATATGGCCTATAGCAAAAATCACTCTAAAATCTTAAAAAATATAAGGTTAAGAAATCCTGCCACAGGATGAGGAAGAATCTTGCTTCTAATTATCTCCTCAGTGTACCCTCCCTTGCCCTCTGTCTTCTCTTTGATTATTCTGCCTGAATTTAAAACCTTCTCTTTTTAAAGGAAAAGAATAATAGAGTCACTTCCAATGGTGTGCAAATGCCCTGAGAGACCAAGCCCAGCCACTGTTCATTCACAGTAGCTCGAAAGTCTCAGGCCAGAGCAGAGCTGGGGGCTGGGGTCTTTCATTCCCAGCTTCTCAGGAGCCTGAAGCAAGAAGGTCTGCAGTTTGAGACCAGCCTAGGCAACACAGAGAGCGCCTGTCTCTCAAACACCTGGGGCCACTGGAGTCACCGAGGCAGCAGCTAGTGCTGGGAGGAGAGCAACTCAAGCAACGCTCTGCTTTTCTCCCCCAGGTTTCGCCTCGACCAGCCTCAGGAGAGCTCAGTCCCCAGGCTCCGGAAGTCGGAAGTGCGGGGGCGGGGTCCGCGCGGGGGCTTGTGGGAAAGGGGCGGGGCCGCGGCGCCCCGGCAGCTGCGCGGCCCTGATTGAAAGCTGCTGAGTGGCTCGGATTCATGCCGCCCATGCTACTGCAATCGAGCGGGCAAATATTTACCTTGGGATCCGCGGGACTGAAAATATTTGGTTGGAGCCAGATGCGTCGCGTGTCTGTCCCTGAAGTATTAGCTAAAGGAGTGATTTAACAAAATAAAATGCTGGGTGGGGCCCTGCCTGGTCGAGCTGTTTGCTTTCCTCGGCTCCTGCGGAGCGAGCGGAGCTCCTACCAGCCCCGGAGACAACGGGAACAGCTGGGAAGCAGCCCTGGCCGGGAGAAGGGAAAGGTCTTGTTTTGTTTGGGGGCGGGTAGTTTTACATAAATCAGAGATGTGGAAAGACACGTCTCTACAGGCTGTTGGTAATGCTCTCGAAGCGACTGGCCCTGCAGGGGCAAGTTGTGACGTGGTTTGTGTTGGTAGCTCATCTGAAACGAGGGCACTGGTTACCTGGCACCTGGCAGCTCTCCGAAAGGCTGCTGTTCTCTGAGCCGCTGGCCGTCCCCGGTGTGGGCGAGCCTCGTCAACTCGGTGTTGCCCGAGACGCCACTGCGAGCCTAGCACTGTGGTCGGTTCTGCTGGCACCCAGCCCACCAGGTCTCAACCTGCACAGCCGGGCGAGTTACCATTAGCTCCACTTGACAAGCGAGAATCAGCACCAGGGACACCACTGACTTCCCCAAGACAGGGCATGAGTGGCAGAGCTGAGATTGGAACCCAGTCTGATTCTCTTCAGTCTTTGCTTTCTTCTGGAGAGCCTCGATGATTGTGTGACGCGTCTCTGACCAAGAATTGTGCAGATGAGCACACCCGGACTCACGCTCCGGACGGGGAAGCGCTGCACGTCTGCAGCCAGTTGTGCCTTCCCTGTTGCTATCTACGCAGCTCTGGGAGATGCCACTTATGAGGAAAATAAAACTAAAAATGGAAGAAATGCAACTACAATAAACCTTTGGTAAAAAGCTCAGAAAAAGCAGGTCGTATTTGATTACTTTCCCTTTCAAATGTAAAGCAAATACAAGGTATAGGGAGGGCAGGGACTCAAGTAAGAAGATGAAGAAACAAAGACCCTGAGGAGGCAAATTGGCACCTTATATTTGTTCCATGTTTTCCAAACCTAGTTAATGTGCTTTTTTTTTTTTATCATTCTAATCTATGTCTAAAGACATGACTTTTGTTTAAGAGATGTTCTGGTTCATTCAGTTACTAGTAACAGAAAATACCTGAGTGTAGGTAATTTAAAAGAATAGAGATTTGGTCAGTTCACTGTTTGGAGGTCAGAGGTCTGTGAGCCATGGGGGTGGGGGAGCCCCGGGGGCACTCCTTTTCCAGTTTCAAGCGCCATACCACCAGAATGGAGTGGATTGTCTGTGTCCACAAACCTCTTTGCTCTATTCTCATTCCTCTCCTTATAAACCCACCAGAAGTGCATGTACCCTACAGCAAAAATCTCTCTCTGAAAAATAACTAACTAAATAAATAAATAAATAAACCCACCAGAACTCCATTATGGGTGCCCCCTCCCATGGTCCTAATCCTAATCTTCCAAAGGCTCCACCTTTCACCACGGTAGTCTGATGAAGTTTTTACACTCTTAAACCTATCACATCCAAATCTCAACACAATAATGGGGGGACATAAAACAGGAAAGGGTTACATTCCAATCAAAAAAAGATTGCTTTTCATTGAATTGATTATTTTTCTAGACCTGATTTTATGTGTCAACACAAGCCATGTAATGTGAAATTAGAGTTACCAAAATATAATTTCTAGCTTCCTAATCACTTACTCTAGAAATCTTGAAATTAGCCTCACCAT
>NW_006159453.1:1363920-1368513 GCF_000334495.1 Tupaia belangeri chinensis | reverse complement strand
AAATTTCAGTGGCTTCCTTCTGAGCTGTGATAACCATTTATGTCCAGCCTGGTCTTCTAGGCTCTCCTTGATCTGTCCCAGCCTAACTGGAAGCTCAAGCGTGATAAGGCAGGAGAGCCTGGGGTCTAATTCCATCTCCACCACTGAGAGCACCTCACTGTGGGCCTCAATGGCTTCCTCTGTAAAACATTCTCAGGTGTGGATTCCAGGTGACTTCCTCTTTAAAATATGCTCAAGTGTTGATCCACTGGTCTTTGTAATTGGAACATTCTTGGCATCTGCACCACTAGTTTTCTCTCCTGTGTCTGGCCTTCGTGTACCATGCGCTCCAGCCCCAAGAGACCCAGGACCCTGCACATGCCCTGTGCACTCCGACCTATGACTTCCTGCTTTCATTTAGGATGCCTGTCCTTCCTGTTCTCCAGATAACAAAATCCTTCACTTAAAGGCTCAAATATAACACCAACTCTCCCCTGAAGCTTCCTCGATTTCCTCAGTAGGAAATAATTTATTCAGCTGAAAAACTGCATAACCTAGTATCTGACCCCCCCATTTTGAATGTAGAGCCATATTTAATTATTTATATACCTTCAGGGTCCAGGTCACCTTTGCGACTTCCTCAACTCCAAGTGAAAAGAAAGCATTTAATTAAAGAGCAGAAAGTAATAAATGAGTATTAAGTGTTAACTGGTATCAACAATCAGCAAGTAATAAATACTATTAAGTTGTAAGCAAGGTTTTACTCTGTCATGAGCCTCCTGCCTTAGCCTCCTGAGTATCTGCAACTATGGGTGTGTGCTACCATGAATAGGCCTATGAGCTTTTTTCTTAATTGCCAGAAAGCAAATGTACTCAGCAGAGAGAGACAGAGATAGGGAGAGAGATAAAGCAACCCACCGTGGGGTGTAGTCATGTCACAATCTCTTCTCCATTTATCCACTCTATCAGGATTTGGGGCTGGCCTATAGCTATTATTTTTAACATTAATGATAATAAAAATAGATGCTAGTTGAATGAGTGAATGAATTAATGAAATCAACTGCAGACCAGAAACCAAAAAACAATTCAATTTTTTCAGGCTGGGTCTCCAGACACAAAGTAAGAGGACATACTTTCTGGAAATATCCAGATTGGGGGCCAAGTGTTCGGGACCAATGTTTAAAATGTAAAGAAGACCCAAAGGACCTTTACAGTTTTGAATGGGTAGTCTACATTACACTTTAATCTCAACACCTTGAATTCTCCATCCTTCCTGTTGCAATGTAAATATTCTCATATACCAAATACTTTTTAAAAATAGTATGATTCTTTTATCAATTTAATAAAAATAATGGATAAACTTCAAATTCAGTGGTCAGGGGGCTCTCAGGTGTCATAGTGATTAAGGTTCTGGACTCCCACGAGGCTGACCACGATTCAAGTCCTGGGTCTGGTGGCTTGTGTTCTCACTCTCTCTCTCTGTCTCTGCCTCTCTCTGGTGAGCACATGAGCCCTGTCACAAACTAAAAATAATAATAATGATGATAAATAAAAATAATCCTAAGAAAAATGTAGTGGTCAGCTGCTCTACTGAGTTACCTAAAATATTTTAATATATAAATGCCTCCAGGTGCAACATATCCTGTTAGGAAATAAAACCATTACAAGTGAACAAAGGCGCCAAGCTTCTGCTGTTCTGCTGAACACTGTGGTGACAGACCTTTAGCTATGGGAAAAAAAAAGAAAGGAAGAAAAAGATCCGGGTCTCAAGAAAAAGCATTTGGCCATGAATGCAAATCAGCACCAAATCCTCACCCTGGCTAGTGAAGGCATACAGCAGCAGGACTAGGAGCCCAGGAATTTCTTTTCCTCCTTCCTCTTCTTCCTTCCCTTCTTTCTGGTGCAAAAGTACTAATTTACATAAACGTCAAACATTGCAGAGATATGTAACACATGCAGCATAATCTCTATACAAATTTCATTCCACTTCACTCCATGCCCATGTAATCCTTTTTAACATTTCAGTGCAGTTGATAAACGTTCTTACAATTTCCCCTATGGATTCTAACATTATTATCTTACTGATTTTGACTTGAATGGGATCATACTTTATAAAGCACTCAGCAACTTGTTTCCATGTGGATGTCGAATTCCTAGTGTGACAATATGTGCCCTGCTGGGTTCTTACTGATATTTCACTGTTTTAAACAATGTCCTCATATATGTATTGTAGTCTTCCACCCGTGACATTGCTTTCACACAGGGCAGACTTGGTCTTCAAAAGCTGCCAAGAAGGAGGTTCAGTGGATTTATCAGAGTAATTTCAAGGAAGATTAGATAATCCACACTTGGGGACAGCAGAAGGAACTGCCCCAAGCCCAAATTAAAGGTACTTCCTGAGATGGTCCAAAGACCTGCAGCTCTCTGCTCTCCTTCCTCTGCAGCTATCGCACGGCTCAGGTTTCTCTTTAGAAATGGAGCCAGTTATCTTCTATACGCAAGGCCCCGCTGCAACACCTTGATCCGGAGGGCACTCTCATGACACAGTGTGTGTTAACTGCGTCGAGACCAGGCGATTGCATCTGCGAGTTGGAAGGATGATTGGTATAAAGATTCAAGAAGTTCCACATTCAAGAAGACTTTCAGCCACAATGGGTGCATTTGAGAAGTCTTTATATACTTGGGGCTGACAGGTGTGTGGTGGTTAAGGCACTGGACTCCCACATGGCCGACCATGATTTGAGTTCTGGATCTGGCAGCTTGCTGTCTCATTTTCCCTTTCTCTCTTTCTCTCTGATCAAATTAAGTAATAATAATAATAATAAATTAAATAATTATTCTATATATTTTATAAAGTATTTACTTACTTAGGAGAAAGGAGAGTGGGTTTCTTTGAGAACTTCAGATCTTGACAGACCAAACCCAGAGTTTTGGAACATGAGTCTAAGCCTGCAGGTTTCTCTGAGAACCTCTGGGATTCCTACTGTCCTAGCTGGGAAGGGTGCCTTTTCCAAGGCTCCTCTGAATGTGTTGTCCTTGCTCAGACAGCCTCCACGCTTGTCTGAACACCCAGGCAGGTTCTGGTATGAGGGAGAAGAGCTACTGCTTATGGTGGGGACTGAACTTGTGCTTGTGGTGTTGTGATAGCCGTTCATCCAAATAAACCATTTCTAAGCACCTTGCCCTGCTTTTCTGTTTGTTGTTATTTCTTTTCGCTTGAGTCAGATTTACTCCTTTAGTTATTGAGAATTTTAAACTACAGAATGCTCCCATGTGACTGAGGTTTTCCAACCTCATTTGCAACATGGGACTGGCCCCTCATTTTACGTACGAAGCTGAGGTCAGAGTATGAAGTCACTAGGCTTCAGTTATATACCGTGGTAATAATAGAGCCTTTTATTTCCTTCAATCTACTACCTGTATTTTAATTAGTGTTATCAACTTTTATTTTTTTAAAAAAAGATTTTTTCAGTATAGGGCATATGCATTTGCTGGAAAGACAGGGAGACAGAAAGTGAGACACCCCCCCCCAGAGGGATGACCATTCTCCTCTTGGGATTCTGGGCACACACACAAGTGCCTGGTGTGAGTTTCAAGCTGTTGGGTCCAGGACTCAAACCGTGGTTGACTATATGGGAATCCAGCAATGTAACCATTATGCCAACTGCTGGTCTCAGTATTTTCAACTTGTTTTAACAGGACTTGCCTGTTAAAATTTGATTCTTGTCTTGGGGCCAGCCAGGTGGTGTGGTGGTTAAGACGGCTCGATCCCACATGGCTGAGTAGTATGTAGTCAGAGTTCCGAACCTGGCGGCTTGGAAAGTACACCAGGCACATGTGAGTGCATGCCCCAAATCTCAAGAGTGAAAGGACTGTAGCACATCCATCTCCCCAGGGGATGATCTTCTCGCTTTTTTCACTCTTTCTTTTTTTTATTTCTTTTACATTTTTTTTATTCTTAGAGATTTTTGCTAAAGGACGCATACACTCACCAGGAAGACAGAGACAGAGGATTGCAGTGTGACTGAGCCTCGCTGGGGTGGAGGGGAGTGTGCTTGCTTTCTCTGTCCTGTCACCACATGATCTATTATGAATAAAGAGGAAAATGTTATTAAAAATATATTCACTCTCGTATACGTGTGAGTTTTCAGCAGTTTCACTAGAATATGTCTAGGTGAGAATATATATGTATGTGTGTGTGTGTGTGTATAAATATATACACAATTTCTTTTTTTTTTTTTTAGAGGTTTTGCTATAGGGCGCATGCACTCACCAGAAAGACAGAAAGGCAGAGAGCGAGAAGTCACACCCCAGGGGGGATGGCCACGCTCAAATCCCTTCTCCTCCATTCCCCTCTTGAGATCTTGGGCACGCACGCATACACACTATCATGAGTTTAAGCCAGCGGGTCCAGGACTCAAACTGTGGTTGACTACATGGGAGTCCAGCAACATAGCCATTACGCCATCTACTGGCCCCCAGCCTTAGGGCCAGTCCCCAGCCTTAGGCTGCGCTCCCCAGACAGAGACAGAGACAGACAGAAAGCGAGAAATCCCCCCCCCAGGGGGGATGGCCACGCTGCAATCCCTTCTCCTCCATTCTCCTCTCGGGATC
>NW_006159453.1:1358008-1363150 GCF_000334495.1 Tupaia belangeri chinensis | reverse complement strand
CTCCAAGTGAAAAGAAAGCATTTAATTAAAGAGCAGAAAGTAATAAATGAGTATTAAGTGTTAACTGGTATCAACAATCAGCAAGTAATAAATACTATTAAGTTGTAAGCAAGGTTTTACTCTGTCATGAGCCTCCTGCCTTAGCCTCCTGAGTATCTGCAACTATGGGTGTGTGCTACCATGAATAGGCCTATGAGCTTTTTTCTTAATTGCCAGAAAGCAAATGTACTCAGCAGAGAGAGACAGAGATAGGGAGAGAGATAAAGCAACCCACCGTGGGGTGTAGTCATGTCACAATCTCTTCTCCATTTATCCACTCTATCAGGATTTGGGGCTGGCCTATAGCTATTATTTTTAACATTAATGATAATAAAAATAGATGCTAGTTGAATGAGTGAATGAATTAATGAAATCAACTGCAGACCAGAAACCAAAAAACAATTCAATTTTTTCAGGCTGGGTCTCCAGACACAAAGTAAGAGGACATACTTTCTGGAAATATCCAGATTGGGGGCCAAGTGTTCGGGACCAATGTTTAAAATGTAAAGAAGACCCAAAGGACCTTTACAGTTTTGAATGGGTAGTCTACATTACACTTTAATCTCAACACCTTGAATTCTCCATCCTTCCTGTTGCAATGTAAATATTCTCATATACCAAATACTTTTTAAAAATAGTATGATTCTTTTATCAATTTAATAAAAATAATGGATAAACTTCAAATTCAGTGGTCAGGGGGCTCTCAGGTGTCATAGTGATTAAGGTTCTGGACTCCCACGAGGCTGACCACGATTCAAGTCCTGGGTCTGGTGGCTTGTGTTCTCACTCTCTCTCTCTGTCTCTGCCTCTCTCTGGTGAGCACATGAGCCCTGTCACAAACTAAAAATAATAATAATGATGATAAATAAAAATAATCCTAAGAAAAATGTAGTGGTCAGCTGCTCTACTGAGTTACCTAAAATATTTTAATATATAAATGCCTCCAGGTGCAACATATCCTGTTAGGAAATAAAACCATTACAAGTGAACAAAGGCGCCAAGCTTCTGCTGTTCTGCTGAACACTGTGGTGACAGACCTTTAGCTATGGGAAAAAAAAAAGAAAGGAAGAAAAAGATCCGGGTCTCAAGAAAAAGCATTTGGCCATGAATGCAAATCAGCACCAAATCCTCACCCTGGCTAGTGAAGGCATACAGCAGCAGGACTAGGAGCCCAGGAATTTCTTTTCCTCCTTCCTCTTCTTCCTTCCCTTCTTTCTGGTGCAAAAGTACTAATTTACATAAACGTCAAACATTGCAGAGATATGTAACACATGCAGCATAATCTCTATACAAATTTCATTCCACTTCACTCCATGCCCATGTAATCCTTTTTAACATTTCAGTGCAGTTGATAAACGTTCTTACAATTTCCCCTATGGATTCTAACATTATTATCTTACTGATTTTGACTTGAATGGGATCATACTTTATAAAGCACTCAGCAACTTGTTTCCATGTGGATGTCGAATTCCTAGTGTGACAATATGTGCCCTGCTGGGTTCTTACTGATATTTCACTGTTTTAAACAATGTCCTCATATATGTATTGTAGTCTTCCACCCGTGACATTGCTTTCACACAGGGCAGACTTGGTCTTCAAAAGCTGCCAAGAAGGAGGTTCAGTGGATTTATCAGAGTAATTTCAAGGAAGATTAGATAATCCACACTTGGGGACAGCAGAAGGAACTGCCCCAAGCCCAAATTAAAGGTACTTCCTGAGATGGTCCAAAGACCTGCAGCTCTCTGCTCTCCTTCCTCTGCAGCTATCGCACGGCTCAGGTTTCTCTTTAGAAATGGAGCCAGTTATCTTCTATACGCAAGGCCCCGCTGCAACACCTTGATCCGGAGGGCACTCTCATGACACAGTGTGTGTTAACTGCGTCGAGACCAGGCGATTGCATCTGCGAGTTGGAAGGATGATTGGTATAAAGATTCAAGAAGTTCCACATTCAAGAAGACTTTCAGCCACAATGGGTGCATTTGAGAAGTCTTTATATACTTGGGGCTGACAGGTGTGTGGTGGTTAAGGCACTGGACTCCCACATGGCCGACCATGATTTGAGTTCTGGATCTGGCAGCTTGCTGTCTCATTTTCCCTTTCTCTCTTTCTCTCTGATCAAATTAAGTAATAATAATAATAATAAATTAAATAATTATTCTATATATTTTATAAAGTATTTACTTACTTAGGAGAAAGGAGAGTGGGTTTCTTTGAGAACTTCAGATCTTGACAGACCAAACCCAGAGTTTTGGAACATGAGTCTAAGCCTGCAGGTTTCTCTGAGAACCTCTGGGATTCCTACTGTCCTAGCTGGGAAGGGTGCCTTTTCCAAGGCTCCTCTGAATGTGTTGTCCTTGCTCAGACAGCCTCCACGCTTGTCTGAACACCCAGGCAGGTTCTGGTATGAGGGAGAAGAGCTACTGCTTATGGTGGGGACTGAACTTGTGCTTGTGGTGTTGTGATAGCCGTTCATCCAAATAAACCATTTCTAAGCACCTTGCCCTGCTTTTCTGTTTGTTGTTATTTCTTTTCGCTTGAGTCAGATTTACTCCTTTAGTTATTGAGAATTTTAAACTACAGAATGCTCCCATGTGACTGAGGTTTTCCAACCTCATTTGCAACATGGGACTGGCCCCTCATTTTACGTACGAAGCTGAGGTCAGAGTATGAAGTCACTAGGCTTCAGTTATATACCGTGGTAATAATAGAGCCTTTTATTTCCTTCAATCTACTACCTGTATTTTAATTAGTGTTATCAACTTTTATTTTTTTAAAAAAAGATTTTTTCAGTATAGGGCATATGCATTTGCTGGAAAGACAGGGAGACAGAAAGTGAGACACCCCCCCCCAGAGGGATGACCATTCTCCTCTTGGGATTCTGGGCACACACACAAGTGCCTGGTGTGAGTTTCAAGCTGTTGGGTCCAGGACTCAAACCGTGGTTGACTATATGGGAATCCAGCAATGTAACCATTATGCCAACTGCTGGTCTCAGTATTTTCAACTTGTTTTAACAGGACTTGCCTGTTAAAATTTGATTCTTGTCTTGGGGCCAGCCAGGTGGTGTGGTGGTTAAGACGGCTCGATCCCACATGGCTGAGTAGTATGTAGTCAGAGTTCCGAACCTGGCGGCTTGGAAAGTACACCAGGCACATGTGAGTGCATGCCCCAAATCTCAAGAGTGAAAGGACTGTAGCACATCCATCTCCCCAGGGGATGATCTTCTCGCTTTTTTCACTCTTTCTTTTTTTTATTTCTTTTACATTTTTTTTATTCTTAGAGATTTTTGCTAAAGGACGCATACACTCACCAGGAAGACAGAGACAGAGGATTGCAGTGTGACTGAGCCTCGCTGGGGTGGAGGGGAGTGTGCTTGCTTTCTCTGTCCTGTCACCACATGATCTATTATGAATAAAGAGGAAAATGTTATTAAAAATATATTCACTCTCGTATACGTGTGAGTTTTCAGCAGTTTCACTAGAATATGTCTAGGTGAGAATATATATGTATGTGTGTGTGTGTGTGTATAAATATATACACAATTTCTTTTTTTTTTTTTTAGAGGTTTTGCTATAGGGCGCATGCACTCACCAGAAAGACAGAAAGGCAGAGAGCGAGAAGTCACACCCCAGGGGGGATGGCCACGCTCAAATCCCTTCTCCTCCATTCCCCTCTTGAGATCTTGGGCACGCACGCATACACACTATCATGAGTTTAAGCCAGCGGGTCCAGGACTCAAACTGTGGTTGACTACATGGGAGTCCAGCAACATAGCCATTACGCCATCTACTGGCCCCCAGCCTTAGGGCCAGTCCCCAGCCTTAGGCTTTAACTCCTGACTTCATGCAACCTCTAAGAAGGAAAAATTTTCCAGAGTTTAAAAAACAAACAAAAAAAAGCCTCAGGGCCACAGCTGGTTTGGCACCTTTTTCTTGACCAAATTTCCTTCTTTCACTACTGTTTTTGAAATCAACAAATTCCTTATTTTAGTGACATAGTAGACGTACTTTAAAGTATTTTACCCAGAATTTTGGTTGCTTCATCTAGAATTATTCAGATTAACCGACCACAACACCAGAAATGAACATCTCCAGCCCCGTTACAGTGCACAGCCTCATTAGACTGCTAGGATAACTACAGTGGTCGATTGCCCGCTCTGGTCCTGGCGTGTTGCATGCGTTATCGCCACTTCTCACAAGAAGGCATCATGTCTCCTATTCAATAGATAAAGCACCTAGGATTACGTTGCCCAAAGTCACACAGCTAGCCGGTAAAGGAATCTGAATTCTGCCTTTTGCGATGGAACTCGGTCTCCTTTTCAAGCTGCAGAACTTTCTGTCTCAATGTTGACAGCGCACGGTGGCCTTATACTTTAGGGGAGGAACTGATTGCAGGTTGAGGAGGGAAGAGACTTTACAAAGTAAGCCTTTCCACTTTAGAGTTCCAGCATGTGGGCTTCCCTCAGCTCACCCCAAATCCACGCTGCACTTCATCAGATTCAAAATACTCTACGTAAAGCAGTCATGCAGACGCTGAAACAATTACATTAGCAATCAGAACTCCCAGGTCACCCTCATCCCCCAGTATTTCCAAAGTTCCAGGGGATCTTTGTTAGCTTAAGACCCAAAACCAATCCCTTCATCTGCAGTCGCCTTTTGACGCTGATGCATCTAACAGGGCTTTCCCACGACTGCAGCCGATAGATGTCGTTTTCTTCATTTGGGGGGTTGGTGGCTTCTGTCCTTAGCAGCTGTGGCCTTAGACTTTATCTGGGTTTGCAATCAGGAAGCTGTGATACTTCCTGAGACTGTTCTGGGTACAATTTACACAACACAAATTGAATTCACTTTCTTCACTTTGGAGTTGCTCTGGGCCTCTAGAAAGGCTGGCTGTGCTTTGTCCAGTTTTCTACAGGTTGAGTCCAACAGTTGGCAAGAACCAGCCCCTGTGGTTTACAACTACTTGTGCTTCCTGAGCAACCTATGTGAAAAATTTGGAAAGAAGGCAATGATTAGGACCGGAGTCTAGAAAACCGTTAAGAAGGAGGAAGTTTATCAACTTGGTGGGAGTAAATCTCCAAACCACCCTCGGATGCTAACACGC
>NW_006159453.1:1336040-1357977 GCF_000334495.1 Tupaia belangeri chinensis | reverse complement strand
CGTTCTCATTGCCAAGACCGGTCTGCAGGTTGAGGAGAACCAACCTAACAGCAGAGGCAAAGAGAGAAGTTGGAGAAGAAGCATTGTGTTAGACACTCAAATCCTTTGACCATAGAACAGGAATGGCATCAACAAGCGCTGCTTTTTATAAACAGTTTTTTCATTTATGAAATCTCCCAAAGCTGTGGCCATCCATCTGAAACATGCCAAGTACACAGGCATGTGCCCAAGATCTGACAGGCTGGAGGAGTGGAGGAGAAGGATCATGGCATGAGCAGCCCCTGTGTAAGATGTTCCCCTCCTTGGGGCCAGCAATTGGCGTAACAGCCATGTCGCTGGACTCCCCTGTAGTCGACTGCAGTTCGAGTCCCAGACCCAGTGGCTTAAACTCACGCCAGGCACGTGTGTGTGCATGTCCAGGATCCCGAAAGGAGAGTGGAGGAGAAGGGATTGCGGCATGGCCATCCCCCCTTGGGGGTGATTTCTTGCTTTCTGTCTCTCTGTCTCTCTCTGTCTTCCTGGAGAGCGCATGTGCCCTGTAGCAGAAACCTCTCCAAAAAATAAAAAGATGTTCCCCTCATCTATCTCACTCTCATGGGCATGCACACTTGTTCTATCATGAATAAAGAAAACTTTTCTTTTTTAGAGGTTTTTGCTATAGGGCTCATGCGCTCACCAGAAAGACAGAGAGAGACAGAGATACAGAAAGCGAGAAATCACCTCCCAGGGGGGATGGCCACGCCACAGTCCCTTCTCCTCCACTCTCCTCTCAGGATCTTGGGCACGCACGCACACACGCCTGGAGTGAGTTTAAGACGCCGGGTCCAGAAATCGAATCATGGTCGACTACATGGGAGTCCAGCGACATAGCTATTACGCTAACTGCTAGTCCCAAGAAAACATTTTGAAGCAACTTATTTCTCTTCACCTTGGAACTCTCTAGTGAATTAACCTGTCTTTATTTAATTTACATAACTTAAAAAAATTTTTGCCAGCGGGTGTATGTGCTCACTGGAGGAAGAGAGAAGGAAAGTGAGAAAGCATCCCCTCCCAGGGGGAATGGTTACCCCACAATTCTTTGTCTTCCATCTTTCCCCTCCTTTCGGGATTTTGGACACACCTGTATATGTGCCCAGTATTTTTTAAGCTGTTGGGTCCAGGACTCAAACCACGTGGTTGACCAGGTGAGATCCAGCTGCCTTAAGCACAGGCTGGCTTCTACAATCGTATAATATACTATTTTAAAATCCTATTAAGAGTTTTGTGAGCCAATTATGGAGCCTATGCACTAGGAGTGTAGTTTCTCGGACTTCATCCTCAGAATCTTGTCTTCGTGCCATTTTGGTGAGAGGACTTGGGGAGAGGAGAGGGGAACATACATAAACCACAGCCTGTGGAAGCAGAGCCTGTGAATGAAAATGAGCACAAGGGCGACCTGAGGTTCGGGATCAGCTTGAGTTAGAGGTGCTCGGCTTTGCTGCTCTGCACAAGCAATGACCCGGAACTGAAGGTCCGCTCAGTGCCTGACCATCAGAAAATACTACAATACTGTCAATAAATAATGCCTTTGGTGCTATGTTAATAGTGTATTTGTCTTCCAAAATTTAAAGTATTACCTCATTAAGCCCCACGATGACCCTGTGAAGTGACCAGGATAGACATTAACATTTCCACCTGAAACGAGTCGACGTAGGGAGCAAAGGGGGAAAGCCCAGAGTCTGAGAACGAGACGGCCTGACTCTCACTAGGCTGAACTGTCTTCCTGCCTGTTACACCTCCAGAAGACCTGGATTCAAGTTTTTTGTTCCACCACCCAGGAGTTCTCTGAGTTTCAGTTTTCTCAAAAATCTGTAACACAGACATACTGACAATTACCCCAAATACATATTGAACTGGGAAAATACTGGCAAAATACTTGACACGTATTATGTGATTAAGACGTGAATTCAGAGACTAAATTACCATTGCATGTTTCCTATTCTTGGAATAGAACAAACTATCTAAATAGGCCTGAAGTTACCGATCGTTCACAAACTACACTCTCATTAAAGTGTGCTAAAGAAGGTATTTAAGAAAGTGACCATGTGGGGGAATGAAAGAGACATTTATAATGGCACCCAATACAGAAAAAAAAATCCACAAAGACACAATGAAAACTGAAACCACAATCATCTCTAAATGGAGAAGTAATAATTGTAGCCTATATTTAAGTGTATGAGAAACAAGGGTTTGGGAAAAGGGGTACCTACTGTGGAGATCAAGCTTATCATTTCACAGTTTTTGGAGAGAACTAGCACTGATTTTTTTTGAAGTCACAAAACACTTCAGATCTTTCCAATCTTACCCCCCAAAGAGGATGCAAATAAAAGAAATAAGGACCAGCAGATGGCATAATAGTTACGTTGCTGGACTCCCACATGGCCAACTGCAGTTCCAGTTCTAGACCCAGAGGCTTAAAACTCATGCTGGGTGCGCATATGTACGTGCCCAAAATCCCAGGAGGAGAATGGAGAAGGGAATGCCGTGTGGCCATCTCCCAAGGGGGTGATTTCTCACTTTCTGTCTCTCTCTCTCTCTGTCTCTCCAGCAAGCATGCATGCCCTATAGCAAAAATCTCTCTAAAAGAAAAAAAAAAAAAAAAGAGCGAGAATAAGACTAGGGGGAAGGGGGTGGGTCAGGAGAATACGGTCAGAGCCAATGTTATTGATAAAATTCTAGTTTTTCAGTTTGGGCTGAGGTCATGGTGGTTCACTTTTCTTAGGACACTCACAACTTAATCTTTCATTACGTATCTTTTCTGCATGTAACAAATGCTACATAATACAAATTTCTTTTTTTTAGATTGTAAAGAGACTTTACCCAGCAAAATATACACCTCAGTCCAGCCCAGTTGGGAATACTATATACATCATCAGCAGGTAATAAATCATATCTGTGTCTCAGAAATGTCTTCCCTATTTTCCCCCATATTTATTTCCTATGCTATTCCCCTCTCACACTCTCTTTGCACTTTGTCTCTAGTGTCCATAACAATTTTCAACGCTTTTATGTCCTCCAGTCTTTCAGTCTCCACCATACAGTGTGGACAGTCGGTATATGTTAAGGGGAGACATACAATGTCTCTGTTTCATAGCCCGAGTTGCTTCACTCAGCAACAAATCTTCCATATTCATCCACTTCCTATCAAATGCCAGGGCCTTGTCATCTTTTGTGGCTGAATAGTATTCCATAGAGTATATGTGCCATACTTTTTCAATCCATTCATCTGTTGTGGACATTTGGATTGTTTCCATGTCTTAGCAATCATGAATAATACCACCATAAATATAGTTGTGCAACTGGTTTTCTGACTAAGCATTCCCCTGTCCTTTGCATAGACACCCAGGAGTGCAATTGCTGATCATATGGTAGTTCTATTTGAAGGTCTTGCAGGTACCTCCATATTGTTCCCCACAGTGACTGGACCAATCATTTACATTCCCACCAATAATGTAGGAAAGTTCCCCTTTCACCACATCCCCACGAAATAAAAAATTCTAAGTAAATCTGGAAATAATAGGTGTTTAGTGAGTCCCACAGCAATAAAAAAGCATAACTGATATCTGCAAGGAGCTCTATCTGCAATCAAAGGCTGTGTTATTCCACTTCCCAAATGCTGCCAGAAAATATATAGTCATTTCTAATTTTAGAATCAATAAGTCAGTGAACAAAGTACAGCTTTGCCTCTGAATATCAGCAATTGTTAGATCAGGTGTCTCACAGGATTGTACTTGAAGACCTGAGAAGCCTGGTCTTCATCAGGCAGATGAAAGCAACTTGGGAAATGGCCTACATGAGCACCAGGCAATGGGGCAGACCTGGGCTTGGGAGAGGTGGTCTGTAAATTGCCGCCATCCACAATGAATGGCTAATTGCTCAAATATCATATGTGTTATCTGGGAGAAAAAAAAAGATTCTGAATTAGACTGTTTTTAATTGAATGTACATCACTTAGTGGTAAGATTATTAGGGTTTCCAGAATAAAAATTTGTCATGATACACTGGGTTGACAGAAAAGTCATGATGCATTTTTCTATTTGTTTTGATATGCAAAAATGCGCCATGACTTTGCTGACAACCTAATAACTGAGAAATGAAATCAACCAATGACATGAGCTGACTTCAAAGATGGGTACAAATCATCTGAGATTAGCCTTGGAAACCAGATTGACTGAGGTCAAAGCCCAGTTATGTCACATGCTGACTCTGTGACCATGGAAATGCTGTGCCTTAGTTTACTCATCTGTAATAGGATGATGATGAGGGTCAGCCTTGCAGTGCAGTGGGTAGACACAGTGCATCAGGAGTGAGATCCCACATGGCTGAGTGTTTGCTTGCCCCAAATCTTTATGTACTAGAGAGATAGAGGGAAAAGGTTCTGTATGACCACAACCCATTGGAGGGGCTCTCCACTCTCCAGCATACACGCCCTCTGATAAAAAATAAAAAAAAATAAAAAAATAAAAAATTAATGAGAGGCCAGTCAGTGGCATGTTGGTTTAAGGTGGCTTGATCCCACAAGGCCAACTGAGGGGTTTGAGTCCCAGACCTAGTGACTTGAAAAACACACCAGGGTATGTGTGCCCAAAATCCCAAGAAGAAAATGGAGGAGAAAGGATTGTGGCATGGGCATCCCCCTTGGGCGTGCTTTCTCATTTTCTCTCTCTCTTTTTCTCCAGCAAATGCATGTGCCCTATGGCAAATTCAAAAAGGGGGAAGGGGACAGCAGGTGGTATGGTGGTTGAGGCACTGGACTCCCATATGGTTGACCATGGTTTGGGCCCCAGACTTAGCATCCCAAAAATCATAACAAATAAATAGATAAGTAAATGTTCAAAGACAAAAAAGAAAAAAAATAAAGTGAGTTAAAAACAAAAAACAATAAGTGAATAGATGAATATATGTATGTATTACTTACATACTTCCCTCAGGAAATTCTCTTGCCCTTCACCTAACCTCTGTGGACAGTAGCACGCTGGACTGCAGAACTGGAAGCCACATGGTTCAAGGGTCCCAGTACAGTCATCTTGAAAACACTTGGGGCACTTGCTTGCCCAAGATCCTGGCAGACTGAAGACTGGAGGAAGGGGATTACAGTATGACCAAGGCCTGTGGAGGGTGCTTTTCTTTCTCTTTCTCTCACACAATGGTCTATCATGAATAAAGAAAAATAATCCTATTGCCCTAAATTTAGACTAAATTAATACTATTTTTAAACAATATTTATTCATCCCAAAATATTTACTTTGTGTTATACACTGTTACAGGTCTTGAGGAAGTAGTAGTAAACAAGACAGACATGATCTCTAAGTAATCGGGAATTAGATAATACATAAGGAAACACATCAATAAATTACAAATCATTAGAAAATGTACAAAAAAAGGTAACTGTGAACAGAATTGCTCTGTAGCAAGTCAGCCTTTTTTTCTTTTTTCCATTTATTTATTTATTTTTACATTTTTCCACAAACATTTACTTTACATATCACAACATTTTTGCTCATACACCATAGTTCTTGACAGTTAATAAACAACTTTCAAAATTTCAAAATACTGAATTTTAAAGATAATGTTCAAGATATTTCTTATAATTTTGTGTAATTTTGTTTGTGACTCTATAACAACAGAAACAGTATGTTTTTAAACATTTTTGAGAAAATATTTACATGTCAACTATTCAAATTGTTGAAAAGCAAATGCCCAGCACACAAGTCACGCATAAACCTTCTCAACTCAGCCCCGCCTACCACGTATTCTGTGATACACCATCTGCTAGCAAAGGTCAGTCTCTTTTTCTTCCTTCAAAGTCTTTCTCAAGATAATCCTCTGGTGTGGGTGCTCTTTTGCAATCTCTACTGATTACAATGCTGGGCTGGAAAAGTCCAGCTTATTTTCTGTTCTAAATTCTTTCATATATCTTCTCTAATCCTCTCTGCCAGGCAGAACTATTTATGGTGCCAGGCCATCTTTCTAAGAGCTTCTGTTGGCTTACTTGAGATCTACCTTAGTTCCATAGTTTTCTGATTAATCTTCAGGTATGACATTCCAGTCAAAGCCCTGTCCAATATGAGTATTTCAATTTACGATTCAATGGAACAAGCATTGATGAACTTATGCAAATAACCCTTCTGCCACAAAATAAGAATACTCCCAAATATTTCCAATTCAAGAAGAGTCAGGAAGGAAGAAAAGTTGTTTCCATTTAAAGAAACAAACAACAAACATATTTTAAAATTGCTGAACCTATCAACTCAAAAGAAAGTAAAATGTTTAAATTGGGAAAACAAAACATAATAAAAAAAAGAAATCAGCAATATTTTACTCAAAATTCATTAAATTCTATTTCACCATTTCAGTCTTATGTTCAAACTCTTTTCTGTTGAATATGCAGTGTTACTGTGGTTCCATCTTTCCACTTAAATCCTGGAAGTGAACATTCAACATTATTATTGAAATTTCTTGTCCCTAGCATTAAATTGGTCATTGTCTTGGTTGCCTTTTGTTCTCTTATTTCTGTATGTGTCTTTAGTTTTCCTGGTAGAGCACTCCTTTCATCACTTCTTGAAGAGTGGGTCTGCTAATGGTAAATTCTTTCAGGTCTTGTTTATCTGAGAATGTTTTTTTATCATTTCTTTCCATATGAAAGATAATCTTGCTGGGTATAGTATTCTTGGTTGAAACTGTTTTTCACTTAACACCTTGAATATATTTTCCCATTCTTCCCTTGCTCGCATTGTTTCTCATGAGAGGTCTGAGGTTAGCCTGATTGGATAACTTTTGTAAGTAACCTGACGTTTTCTCTCTTGCCAATTTTAGTATCTTGTCTTTGTAGATTTGGCCAGTCTGGCTATGATGTGCCTTGGAGAAGATCTTCTTGAGTTGATTCTATTAAGGGTCCTTTGTATTTCTTGAGTCTGGATCTTTGAATGCCTCTCTAGATTTGGAAAGTTTTCTTCCAAGATTTCATGGAATAGATTATCAATGCCCTTATTAGTTTCCCCACCTTCTGGGATACCAATTATCCAGATGTTTGGGTGCTTAATGCTATCTAGTAGTTCTCGTATAGTAGTCTCATTTTGGGGGAGTTATTTTCACAATTTTTTTTCTAGATCAGAAGTTTTGCCTTCAACATCCAAGATTTTATTTTCTGCATTGACTAATCTGCTTTTTTTTTTTTTTTAGAGGTTTTTGCGCTCACCAGATGGACAGAGAGACAGAAAGCGAGAAATCACCCCCCCAGGGGGTATGGCCATGCTGCAATCCCTTCTCCTCCATTCTCCTCTTGGGATCTTGGGCACGCATACACATGCGCCCCGTGTGAGTTTTAAGCCACCAGGTCTGGGACTCGAACTGCGGTCGACTACATGGGAGTCTAGCAACATAGTCATTATGCTAACTGCTAGTCCCTGCTTTTAATACTTTCAAGGGAGGTTTTGATTTTCTGAATGGCAGCCTTCATCTCTAATAGCTCCGTTTGATTCTTTTTTATGGTTTGTATTTTTTCTTTCAGAGTGTGGAAGAACTTCAACACCTCTTGGAATGTGTTGTCTCTTTTCTCCTGCATCTTCTGGAGTTCATTATCTCTCAGCTCTTGTATCTCATTTAGTTTTGTCAATACAAATATTCTGAATTCTTTATCAGACATTTTCATGAGTTCTACTGTACTATCTGTGGATGATGAGGGATTGTTATTTTTCTTTAGGGGAGAGATATTTTCTTGATTTCTCATGTTTTTTGTGCCTCTGAGGTTGTTTCTGGTCATTCTGTGACAAAATCTATCCTTCACTTGTCTGAATATTTTGAGAGTCTAGAAGATGGGGTTTAGGGCATAGCTTCCCTAAACAGGCCAGGACACACTCTCAGCTTTAAAATGGCTTCTTGTCTGAATATTTCGGGAGTCTAGAAAACCGTAGCAAGCCAGCCTTTTAAGAAGCCCTTTTCCAAGCTGATCTGGGATGGGTACAGTCCTGGCTCCTCTCTGTTGGTACTCTAATCTCCAGGAGGAACCCAAAGGGTCATCACTCATCCCAGAATGAGAATCAGAAGAGGAGGAGATAAGGGAGAAGTGTCACAGCCACATTAGTGTTTGCATACACATACACCCTGAAAGGGGGAGCTGGCACTACGATTCAGGGTAAGTCTATACTCTAAGAAGTTGGGGTCATCTTGATTCTTGGGAACTTCAGGAAGTGAATAAACTTCCCAGAGGTTGCAGATGTAGGCTAGAAAATCCTTGGGGGAACTCTGGTCATTGTTCTTCTTTCTTGAGCTTAGAGACCATCTCCAAGCTGGGTGTTCACAGGGCCCAGCCAAGGTTTTGTTAGAATCATCGAACTTAGATAGTCAGATGGAAAGTCCCTAAAAGGGCAGTTGGTCCATCCTTCTCACTTTAAAAATAAGGAAACAGGCTCAGAGAGGGGATAACCTCAAGTTTAAAAGCTAATTAGGGCTCTTGCCTAGACTGCCTAGATGCTCACAGACATGTTTCTCTTCCTCAGCACAAAGAAAGAATATTGTCCCCAGCCTCCTTTGCAATTAGGTTGGGATCTTGTGTAGGGGTCCGATTAATGAATACGAACTGAAGTGATCTCTACCTTGCCCTCTGACTTCACGAAGGTCTCATATGATTCTCTACTCCTCTATCTTCATTCATCAGCCAGCTAAATGCAGATAATCCAGCATGCATAGGACTCTAAGAAATCTCTATAAGATGGCAGCGCCACAATGTAGGAGGAGTCAAGAGCTGTCAATCACCTGTGAAGGCAAGCACCCTGAACACGGAAATCGAATGTGATATGTATGAGCAGTAACCTGCACCGTGCAAGCCACTGAGATTTTGATTGTTACAGCAACTGGCGCTCTGTCCTTTGACAAACACACTGGCAATTTAGAGGCTGTGATGCCTAATTTGGCTTGTCAACCTGACTAGGCCACAGACAGGGTGTCAAGATAGTTGGTCAAACATCATCCTGAGTATGTTTGTGAGAAGGCTTCTGGAAAAGATTAATATTTGACTCAGGGGGACCAGCAGGTGGCGTGGTGGTTAAGGCACTGGCCACTCCACATGGCTGACCAGGGTTCAAGTCCTGAATCTGGTGGCTTGCTTTCTCACTTCCTTTCCCTGTCACTCTCACCCTCTGTCTCTTTCTGGTCACATTAAAAAAAATAAATGGATGAATAAATAAAATAAATAATTATTTTTAAAAAATAATTGATTTGGTATACAGAGTAAAGTAGACTGCCTTCCCTACATGGAGCATTTCATTACTGTGCCACCAGGGCTGGCCACGATGCTGTTTTTAACTAATCCATTCTCTTTCTCCAAGCTAATAGAGAGAAGATTGCTTAGGAATTTTCAGATCCATTGCCCATAACTAGATATTCCCGTCCTTGGACCAACAATGACCAGTAGATAAATCTCCATGTAGACTCCAGGGGATCCTTAATGATTCACAAAGGATAAGCTTGTGGGTGCCCTGAAAACAGCTAACCCTTTGACACTAGTGTTTAGACTGCAAAGTGTCTCCTGACTCACTACCCATTGTTTCATGCACCTGGTAAGAGTACTGGTGTCCAGGGATCGCTCAGCCAGAGAACTCTGTCATGGTCAGTGCTTATATCTACCTGATGTTGACCTGAGGCTTGAAATAGACTGACTCAAGAATTATCAAATAAAATTAAGTCAAACATCAAATAAAAATTAAATAAAGTTTTAGTGTTAATGTGAATTTCCTATAGTCTGATTTTTTAAACTCAATAATCAATATATGGTATCTCCATAGAACCACAATTCATTAACACAAATTTATAAGCATCTACTGACTAGAGCCACTCACTCTCATCCTTTCTGAACTACAGATGGAGAAACAGATTAACAGATGGAATGGCTATTCACAAAGCTTCCATCCTTGGGTTTAGTGGAATAGAATAACCTGGATCTCTTTTTCCACAGCATCTCAATAGTAATTCTTCTGAACAAAAGGACTGAGTTGGATACACATCAAATATGCCTCTATATCTAAACTGTCATGTCAGTTTAGATTTGTAACATCATAAAAAGGAAGGATATAAGAATCAGAGAACCTTTAGATTAAAAGAGTTTTTAAAATTATTTTTTTATTTATTTTTTTTTCCCCATGAGTTTTGCCAGAGGGAGAGCTAGAAAGCAAGCCACCAGGTCTGGGACTCAAACCACAGTCAGCCGTGTGGGAATTCCAGTACCTTAACCATCATGCCACCTTCTGGCCCCAGATTAAGAGTTTTTAAGATCATCTTATTCTATATTTAATTTGAAATTTTTATTTTATATGCTTTTTTATATAGTAGCTAAACACATGATGTAAGCAATAACCATGTAAATGTCAAAATGATGGGATACAAAAATATTATACTGTGGTGGGACTCCCTCAACCGAGTGAAGAACTTGTTACTCTTGTTCATTAGAGTCTCATGAACCATGGTTTCAGTAAAGAGGAAGTCAAGTTCTGTGACATCTTTGGGAAGGTATGCCCAAGGGATGAAGTACAGACAAGTCTACTAAAAGTTAAAGAAAGGATGGTTCTTGGTTCTCTCAAAAAGTCACAAGAGGCATCCAATTAGACCTTCCTTACCTTAAGACCAACTGAAGACTTGCCATCACAAACACTCTCACAGAGGCATGCCAATCAGATCTACTTCTCAGAAACCTAATTCATGTTTAAAAAAAAAAAAAAAAAGAACTGAAACTAGGCTTCCTAATTTACCAAAAATAAAAAAATTCTCAATGAAGTTTGTAAAACTGATATCAAGAAGCAAATCTAACTTCCTGCTTTTGTTTCTTCTCTGCAGTTACAACAAATTCAGGCTCAAAAAGAAACTTGCAAATTAGGATCCTTCCTCTAATACCAGACAATGAATTGGCAGAGTAAAGCAGTATCTGTTCTTTAGGGCAGAGTAATTGAGTACTTTTCTCTCCCAAGTGTGGCTGTGTGTATTTTGGTATCTGTAGAAGCTTTTTTTTTTTTTTTTTTTTGGAGAGGTTTTCGCTATAGGGCGCATGAGCTCGCCAGACAGACAGAGAGAGACATAGAGACAGAAAGCGAGAAATCACCCCCCAGAGGGGATGGTCATGCCGCAATCCCTTCTCCTTCATTCTCCTCTCGGGATCTTGGGCATGCACGCACACGCGCCCGGCGTGAGTTTTAAGCCACCGGGTCCAGGACGCAAACCGCGGTCAACTACATGGGAGTCCAGCGGCATAGCCATTACACTAACTGCTGGTTCCCAGTAAAAGCTTATTGAAAACGGGAGAATAGCAAAGAGATTCCTGTTAGATTAAGTTGCTTAGAGATTAAAAGGTCAGGTGCATATCTACAAAAAAAAAAAAAAATTTAAACAGTATCAGAAATTAATGTTCCAATTTATTGAAAAATCACATTTTACTTATGTCTGGAAGACTTAAATAGTAAACAATATTCTGTTGATCCTACTTACAAAAATACATACTTAAGCTATAATGACATAAAAAGATTTAAAATAAAAAAGATATAAAAAGTAGTATGCGGGGCTGGCAGGTGGCATAGTGGTTAAGGGTGCTGGACTCCTAAATGAGTGTCTGTAGTTTCGAGTCCCAGACCTGGCAACTTGATTTCCCACTTTCTCCCTCTCTCTCACTCATTCTGTCCCTCTATGGTCAAATTAAAATAAATAAAGTTAAATAAAAAGGTACTATGCAAAAACCAACCAAAAGAAATTTGGTGTAGCTACATTATCATCAGACAAAATAGGCTTTAAAGTTTAAAATAATAATTATTAAAAACAATGAGTACAGTAGAATAATGACAGAAAGAAATAATTCAAAATTTCATGCACCTAATAATAAGTCTCAAAGTAGGTAAAAGTTGTTGACAGAACTCAAAAGAGAAATTTATAAATTAATAACCATTATGGGAATTTCATTGTGTGTGTGTGTGTGTGTGTGTGTGTGTGTGTGTGTGTTTAGGTTTTTGTCATAGGGCGCATGCACTCACTGGAGAGAGACAGAGAAAGTGAGAAATCACTCTCCCCCCTCCCGGAAGGGTTGGCCATGCCACAATCTCTTCTCATCCACTGTCCTCTGGGGATTTGGGGCATGCATGCAAACACACCCAGCATGATTTTCAAGCTGCCCCAAGGGAAAGGGGAGGCGTTTACAATAGGTCATATTAGGGTAATCTGCTATTCATATGGGGAAAATCTTTCTTAATTAGACCTTATTTCACACAATACACATACAAGTGAATTTAAAAACTAATGTCATGGGACCAGCAGTTAGCATAATGGCTATGTCACTGGACTCCCATGTAACCGACTGCAGTTCAAGTCCTGGACCCGGTGGCTTAAACTCACGCTGGGCGCGTGTGCATGCGTGCCCAAGATCCAGAGAGAAGAATGGAGGAGAAGGGATTGCAGCATGGCCATCCCACTTGAGGGGTGATTTCTCACTTTCTGTCTTTCTCTCTTTGTCTGTCTGGCAAGTACACATGCCCTATAGCAAAAACCTCTCCAAAAAAAAAAAAAAGTCATAAGCAACAACTTAAAACTTTTCTTGGAAGAAAATATAAAAAGTAATCTTATCATCACCAGAGGGAAGTGGTACTTTTTACTTTTTTTTTTTTCTTTATTCACAATACAGTGAGTGTGTGAGTGAGACAGAGTGAGAAAGAGAGATGATCACCTTTCACAGGGTCTGGTCATGCTGCAATTCCCTTCCTCCAGTCCCCAACCCATGAGGTCCTGGCCACTGACACTGTGGTCACCACATGGGATCCAGCATCTCCAATGTGCAGCGCGTTATCCCTGTACCACAAGACTGGTCCAGGGTTTATTTTATTTTATTTTTTGCTAGAGGGCACGTGAGCTCACCAGAGAGAGAGAGAAAGAGAAAGTAAGAAAGCATCTCCCAGTGGAGATGGTTACACCACAATCCCTTCTCCATTTCTCCCTTCACAATTCTGGGACTCACACACACATGCCCAGTGTGTTTTTCAAGTCACTGGATCCAGGACTCAAACCAAGCAATCAGTCATGTGGGATCCAAGCACCTTAACCACGGCCCACCAGCTGGCCCAGCCCAGGGTTCCTAAGATATAAAAATCATTGGCCAGCCAGGCAATGTGATTAAGGAGGCTTGACTCAATTGTGTGGTTGGAGTCCAAGACCCGGGGCTTTCTCACTTGCTCTTCTCCCCTTGTGTCCCTCTGGCAAAATAAATTTTTTTTAAATACATTTTTAAAAAAAGAAATAAAAATTGGGGCCAGCCCCATGGCCTAGTATTTAAAGGAGACAAATCCCGCATGGCCAACTGTGCAGTTCAAATCCCAGCCCCAATGGCTTGAAAAACACACTGGGTGTGTGTGTATGGTTACCCAAATGCCAACAGGATGGAGAAATGAAGAAGGGACTGAGGTGTGACCACACCCATAGAGGGACACTTTCTCTCTCTCACTCTCTGGTGACAGAGTACATCTGCCCTCTGACAACACACACACACACACACACACACACACACACACATACACACCACACACACCCACACACACATATAATAAAAAGCAAAAACCATTGAAGAAAAGATATATTTGACTGCATTAACACAAAAACAAAACAAACGAATCCTCTCTTCAGAGTAAAAAGGCAAGCTATAGACTGGAAGATGTGTGCAATACATTTAAACAGTGAGTGTTCAGAATATAATTGAAGAACAAATTGAGGGGCCAACAGGTGGCATAGTGGTTAAGGCACTGAACTCCCACACGATTGGCCGTGGTTCGAGTCCTGGACCCAGCAGCTTGAAAATCACGCCCCTTCGGTGGTGATCTCTAACTTTCCTTCTTTCTGTCTCTCTCTGGTGGGTGCATGCACTCTATGGGGAAAAAAAATTACAGCAATGATAGGTGCCTAGTTTGGTATAGTGAATGTCTCTGAGGAGAAAGGAAAGAGAATGGTGTTCGTGAAGAACATACTCTAGAAGATATTCAACCATATTTGAAACATTTTATTTCAAAAACAAAATCTGAAGTAAGTATGGCAGAATAGAGGTTACACTGATGCTGATTATTCTCCGTAATTTCCAGTACCATTAAAATGCTTTATTCAAAAAATATGTATTAGGGCCATCAGGTTGCATGGCAGTTAAGAACTGGACTCCCACATGGCCAACCATAGTTTGAATCCCAGACCTGATGGTTTGCTGTTTCACTTTCTCTCTCTCTCTCTGTTTCTTTCTTTTGTGCACATGTGCCTTATAAAAAATTAAAATAATAATAATAATTAATAAAAATAAATAATTATTTTAAAAAGTAAATAACATCAGAAGAATTGTCATCTAAACAATTGCTCATATCCAAATTAGATGTTAAGAATGTGATGACATTTAATCATAAAAATTGTCTAAATTCTCATTGTTAAATATATTTCAGTTTCAGTATGTGTCCATATGATAAGTAAAAAATAAAAGAGTTACCTAGATTTTATAAATATCCTGATGAGAGGGTAAAAAAAATACATAAATATATACACGGAAGAGACTGGAAAAGAACATTTTAAAAATGGATATAAACTTTTAAGCTAGGAGGGCTTGGCATGAACTTTCTTTAAGTTTGTTTAATTTTTAAAATCTGACTTGAGTAAAAGAATTGTTTTAAAACATGTCTTATGTGCTTTCTGAAAGTTTTTACTGTAGAAATAATACAGCAACACAGATTTAAACAACAGTACCCTACAAATGCACAGCAAAAAGAAATGAAGTCCTTTTAGGTCTTTCTCTGACTTCAGTTCCTTCCGTTAAATGATCGGGGTGAACAGACAGGCACAAGCAAAATGACTTGGGTCAAATCACTATTGCCACCCAGTTTTCAAGGGCAAAGGCAGTCAAGTTGCTGGGAGTGATACTTTTACTGTCCCTTTAATTAAGGCGGGGCGTTTAAAATTTGATTGTTCCATTCGAGTCTCAAAACAATCAGATGAAATTCACCTTTTACGTGGCCTGAATCCTGATAGCTGGGCACACTCGATAGGTAATTTAATCCTGTCTGGTGTAGATGAACGCAAACTCAAATTAGCTACTGAAAGAGTTGGTCTTCTCGGAGATAGCTGTGCTTTTCCACTTTTATGCAAGAGCTGAGCTTCACCAACTGGCTAGCTGGAGGGGTTATTAAAAATTCAGTGAAAGAAACAAAGGTGAGCGCTGGTGTCTCTTGTTACCCTTTCTACGGTTACTGCAGCAGACAATAGGCCTAGAGCCTGCCTCATGAATAATGTGACATGGAATATTCACAATCTATTTTTAATGGAGTCAAGTAATAACATTAAGAGAGATATTTGCAATCTTCAAATTTCACACGGTAACAGGCGTAGTAATTTGTTTTGATTCTGAACTAGGGGTGTCAAGATAGTGTTTTAGTTTAGTTTTGCTTTTTTAAAAAGGCATACGCAGGTAACATCAAAATGACAACTCCTCATTTATAGCACAATCAAGGACAATGAAAATGGATCAAATGTTTTTAATGTCATAAAGAGAGAGCTGAACGGGACAGACACCTCAATTTCAATCAGTTCTACTTACCCCTCAGTGCAACTTCTTTACTTCTCAGTCAGGTTGGAAATAACCAACCAGCCTGCACAGTGCCTCCTGTGGGGAGGACATTCCATCGTCATCTGTACTCAAGGGGCAGCTTTGTCTCCCAGGACGCTAGGAAGTGGTTCCTGAATGCTGCAACTGTTCATCACCCATCAAGTCTGAAAAACTACTTAAAACTGCATTACAGAGTAAACAAATTTGACACTGTTTTTAATGCCAGAGGATGTGTGGCATGCATAAGATAGAGAGAGGAAAAAAAACAAAGCAAAAAAACCCAAAAAAAACAAAAAAAAAAAACCACTCTCCAACAGGGCCTGTTCATCCTGCAATGCCTTTTCTTCTAATTCTCTACCCCTAATTTTCCACTATGTCAGAATTCTAGGCACTCACCTGCTTGCTCTATGTGAATCCATCAGGGCCCGGGACTTGAGCCCTGGTTGGCCATGTGAGATCTTTAGCTTCCTCATTGCAGCACTAACCTGCTGTGCTACAGGGCCAGCCCAGCAAATTTAAATTTTGGATGACAGTAAACTGACATGGAATGACATGGTGCTGGAAATCAAGTGAGGAAAGCCAAGGACTGAGATTTGGAGGGAAGAGGAGAAAAACAGTCACAAACTATCTGCCTGACCAACTCAGAGAGAAAGTTCTGTACAACTTAATGTATACTAATATTTGTTTCTGAGGCTCCCCTGCTATGTCTCTTCCCTTTGTGCTATAGAGAGCAGAGTTAACCCACAGGATGAAGCAAGAGTTTGTTTTCTCTGTCTATTCACTTAACATCTCAGCAAATACATTTTGATCTCCTACTGTGTGCCAGGCACTGTCTGGGAGCTAAAGGGTCAATAATGACCAAATAAATAAAGCTCCACAGGACATTGCTCACTGCTATCTCCCCACAGTCTAGGCCAATGGCAGGTACATTCTGTTGCTCCATCAATATGCAAGAAATTGATTCGAATGGAAACAGGCAACCTGCTGGCAATCACCATGGGTTATGCACACCCGGATGTGTGGTCTAACAGAGCACTGGTAGTAGGGATTGAGGCCAGGACCTTATTCTGGTTTTGTTCTCTTAAAGGATTGATTTACGCAAGAAATCCCCACAAGTGGTACAGAGCCAGGAATAACTCAGATCCCAATCCTGCTGCTCCTCGTGTGTCCTCAACCTGCCTTAGGTGAGGCAGCCAAGCAATCTCACGCTGGTTCTCCTCTCCTGTCTCTACAGAATCGAGGTAGGATTGGCCTGGGATGATAGAACCACCAAGGAAACCAGTAACGGGAAATCAAAGGATTGGCCTAGTCACATGACACGTCAGTGATACAGCCATCGCTAAGACTCAAATCTCTAGACCTAAGGCCTGTAATTTCTTTGTTCATCTGGGAACCTTCTGGTCTATAAGAAAATATTTTGAATTTCTCAGAGGAAAGAGATTAGGTACCTGTGGACTATAAGACCTATAACACAGGTGCTTAGTTTTGTATACCTTCTAGTTATTCTGGTAAGAAAGAAGTATTTCCAAAATGTAAAAGAAAAGAGTATCTGGAAACCAGAACTATTAAATTTTACTCTTTTCTGGGTGTTGGCTCATCTGGTTTAATTTATTCTCCACTACAGCTGTCTTCAGTGCTAGCTTCTCCCACAGATTAAAACAAAGGTCTTTCAGGGGCCGGCAGGTGGCATGGTGGTTAAGGGCACTGGACTCCCACATGGTTGACCTGGTTCGAATCCCAGACCTGACGGCTTGCTTTCTCACTTCCCCCCACCCTCGCTCTGTCTCTCTCTGGTCAAATTTAAATAAATAAATAAAGTTAAAATAAAATAATTCTTAAACACACACACACACGCAAAGGTCTTTCACAAATTCCCTTCCTAAATGAAAGGCAATCTGTAATAGTCTTATTACTTTATTAATTTAAAGCATCATTCTAATAAATATGTATTAACAAACATAATGCACTTCAGAAGATCTAAAACATTTACAAGCCTCAAAGAAAAATACCACTTTTTTTTTTCCCTATGGTACACACGGAGGGGCAAAGAGGTAAAGAGAGTCTTCTCCCCCAGGTACCTGCCAGCTCAGACAGTTAAACAAGATCATCTTAACAATAAAACCCGAATATACACATAAATCTTTGAAGTGACTGTTCAGCTACTTTTTGTTTATGCTTGATAAAATCCAAACGGGTCAAAAGGAAAGGTTCAAGTTTCTATGTGGTTTTCTGAGTTCCCTCAAGGGAAAGAACAGACCAAGCCACTTGAAGATGCCACCATTAGCTTCAGAGGGGGAGGGGAGGGGCTGAGATTTTCCTAGTATGGTGCCTGGTACCTTGGTAACCAGTGGTCTAAAAGCATTTGCTGAGAGAATGAATGCCATCCTGTCCACAGGCATCATAGCGCTGGGCTCTTACCTCGTCCAGTGAAGCCTTCCTGGTCTCCTGCTAACCCCCTCTCATCACCAGTTTTCTTCTCTCCTTTCAGGAGCTAGCTCAATTCCTTCCCCAAATCAGTTTCTGAACCAGTCTTAGAGAAGGAAAAATGATTCCTCTAAGATTTACTGGCAGCACCCAACAGAAGGGGTTAACAAACCCCTGAAGTTATAAAACAAAATCAACCCCACCCTTCTTTGTAAATAAAGACATTTGCAGATGTCCACCTTGGGATGGTGATGGTGATTCTCCTCTTCCTAGGAGTAGCTGGGGTAGGTCAGAGGAAGACACCTGAAGGACTTGCCCGTCTGTGGAGCAGGGCTGGGAATGGGAAGGACTGTGGGATTCACGATTTTATCTGACTGCCACCTGGCCTTGCATCTTCAGGTATGGAGGAGTCCCTTTGTGTCCAAAGCCCACAGATTTGCTGGTTCCCACTCTGGGTTGAATTTTGAAAAGGTGGCTCACTCCTCTGGCAGCTGCAGGAAGTACAGGGAAGGCGGTACCCTGGTGGGCTCTGCAGTCTGTCCTGGGGGGCCTAAGAAGTCAGAGAAGTGGTGGCGATTGGGAGGCTGCCCCGTGTAGTGTTGTGTGGCCGCTGCCTGCAGCCAGCCTGCGCGCTCATTTGAGCCCGTGCTGCGTCTCGCGGTGCCTCCGCAGGTCCACTTTCCTCTGGAAGCCCTTCCCGCACAGGTCACAGCCGAAGGGCTTGAAGCCTGTGTGCTTGCGGCTGTGGGTGATGAGGTTGGAGCTCTGGCTGAATGCCTTGCCGCACACCTGGCACTTGTGGGGTTTCTCACCTGCGGGGATGGGAGGGGGAAGGGAGGACACGTGAGTCTTTGCTAAAGCCAGAGGGGCTCCACCATGACTCACAGGATCTCGGCAGCAGCCAGCTGCAGCACAACCTAAAGCCTTCGAGCAACTTGGAGGGTGACAAACTGCAACATGAACTGACTCCCAGTCTGCAGTGAGTCCCGGGAAGCCATGGGTGCACGAGACAAAAGGGAGGTTTTCTGAGTGGGGGTTCCCAGCCTGTGGCCCGGTTTCTTGCTGAAGGGAAACACAGCAAAGGCCACATGCCCTCCAGCTGAATCCACTCTAGGACTCCCCGACTTTAGAGCAGAGTACCCGGAGCAGATGTTCAACAGCAGGGAGGAGGGGGAAGCTTCCTACAAACTGTGTGACTCTGTGCTGATTCAGAGAAGTTTTTAAATCTGAATTTCCAAGTGGGTGTTGGTTTGTAGAGACCAGTAAGCCTATCTTCTTGTTTTTGAAGGCCCACAAAACGGATTGGGAGCAAGGACATTTCTCAAAGTCTTATTTTTAAAAAGCCTCATGTGGAGGGGCCCACAGGTGGTATGGTGGTTAAGGCGTTGGATTCCCACATGGCCAACTATGGTTCAAGTCCCGGGTTTGTAAGTTTTCTCTCTTTCTCTCTTCAAATTGAAGAATAATAATAACTAAAAGTAAATAAATAAATACTAAAGAAATTTTTATAAAAAAGCCACATGTGGGACACAAAGTATTTTTTCAAGTAGCTGATACTTTTCCGTCTTGATTTTACTTTCTTATTATGAGGTTAATCACGGGATTATATACCGCCAACTCCTCGCCACAGATGGATAAATAACAGAACATGAACAGGTCTCATCTCTTCTGCCATCTCACGTGCTAGTTAACACCTGAGTAAAGGATATGACTTTCCAACGAGCCCCAGCGTGGCATTAGAGTCAGGGCTCAGCCTCAGGAAAACCGGGAAATAGATGAGGTCTGGTTCCGAGGAACCTGCCCCTTTGCTGTACTCCTTTCTGTCTTCATGCTTCCGTTTCCTTGATAAGGAATCAGTCATCAAAACTTATCCTATCCCTTTAGGGACAAACAAATCTGAGAAACAAATTCTAGCTATAGTGTAAATGTTTGATAAGGGCTTAATGTTTCCTTCAGTCAAGATCCTAGTGGCATTTTGTACCTTGAATACTTTTACGTACACGGAGTAAATTACATAGGGGACGTCACTAAATTAGGATATTTTTCTGGGGTTTTGATGGGACTATCCACACTGCCCGCATGTACTAACAAACATCAACGGTGGGTGTTTGGAATACACTCAGACTTGTTTTTAACTCAGTATTCATATTCTGCAATAAAATTGTCACAAATTCTGGGTCTCAAATACATATTCTGTTGGGGGCCAGCAGTGGCATGGAGTTTAGAGCAGCTGGGTCCCACATGGCTAACTGCACAGTTTGAGTCCCAGACCTGATGGCCTGAGAATCACACTGGGCATGTGTGCGTGTGCACAAGGTCTCCAGAGGAGAATGGAGGAGAGAGGGTTGTGGCACAACCAACTCCTCTGGAAGGTGGTTTCTCACTCTCTCTCTGTCCTCTCTCTCTCTCAGTCTCTCTCCAGTTAGCGCATGCATCATACAGCAAAACTAAAGGAGAGGCCGGCAGGTTGCATGGTGATTAAGGGTGCTGGACTCCCACATGGCCCACCAAGGTTCGAGTCCCAGACCTGGTGGCTTGCTTTCTCTCTTTCACTCTCTCTGTCTCTCTCTCACACTCTGTCTCTCGAAAATCAAATTAAAATAAATAAATAAAGTCAAATAAAAATAATTCCTTAAAAAAACTAAAAAGGAAAAATGTTTCGTTGGCTATTAAGGGAGTGTTCCTGGCATTAAAATCCCCATCTGTGGGCCAATTGGGGGCATGGTAGTCAAGGCAGCTGGATTTCTCATGGCCTAGTCTGTGGTTCAAGTCCTAGACCCAAGACTTGAAAAACATGCCAGTGTGTGTGTATGCATGCTCAAAATCCTGAGAGGACACTGGAGGAGAAGGGATTAGGGTGTGGCTAACCCCCCAGGGGGGAATTTCTCACTTTCGCTCTCTCTCTCCCCCTCTCTCTCTCCAGCACATGCACCATACAATGAAATAAAAAAATAATAATAACAATAAAACACCTTTGGGGCTGGCAGGTGGCGTGGAGGTTAAGGGCGCTGCTGGACTCCCATATAGCTGATCATGGTTCAAGTCCCAGAACTGGCAACTTACTTTCTCACCTTCTCTCTCTCCCTTTTACTCTGTCCCTCTCTAGTCGAACTTAAATTAATTAATTAATTAAAAGTTAAATAAAATAATTTTTTAATTAAAAAAAATGTCTTCTTTTTGGCCGAAACCGCCATCTTCCAGTAATTAACCAAAATGACGAACACAAAGAGAAAGAGGAGAGGCACCCGATATATGTTCTCTCGGCCTTTTAGAAAACATGGAGTGGGTCCTCTGGCAACATATATGCAAATCGACAAGAAACGTGATATTGTAGACATTAAGGGAATGGGTACTGTTCAAAAAGGAATGCCCCACAAATGTTACCATGGCAAAACTGGAAGGGTCTACAGTGTTACCCAGCATGCTGTTGGCATTGCTGTGAACAAACAAGTTAAGGGCAAGATTCTTGTCAAGAGAATTACTGTGCGTATTGAGCACACTAAGCATTCTAAGAGCAGAGATAGCATCCTAAACCGTATGAAGGAAAATGACCAGAAAAAGAAAGAAGCCAAAGAGAAAGGTACCTGGGTTCAACTAAAGCACCAGCCTGCTCCACCCAGAGAAGCACACTTTGTGAGAACCAATTGAAAGGAGCCTGAGCTACTGGAACCTATTCTCTATGAATTCATGGCATGATGGGTGTTAAAAATAAACTAATCTGTGGTCTATAAAAATAATAGATAGATAGATAGATTAAATAAATAAATAAATAAAGAAATAAATAAATAGAATAAAACACCTTCATATAAAGAGTTAGGGGAAGAGTCCAGGATTGGAAGTCAGAGTATTCCATTGGCTCCATCATTTTCTCCGTCTGACTTT
>NW_006159453.1:1311070-1321238 GCF_000334495.1 Tupaia belangeri chinensis | reverse complement strand
GAAGGGAAACACAGCAAAGGCCACATGCCCTCCAGCTGAATCCACTCTAGGACTCCCGGACTTTAGAGCAGAGTACCCGGAGCAGATGTTCAACAGCAGGGAGGAGGGGGAAGCTTCCTACAAACTGTGTGACTCTGTGCTGATTCAGAGAAGTTTTTAAATCTGAATTTCCAAGTGGGTGTTGGTTTGTAGAGACCAGTAAGCCTATCTTCTTGTTTTTGAAGGCCCACAAAACGGATTGGGAGCAAGGACATTTCTCAAAGTCTTATTTTTAAAAAGCCTCATGTGGAGGGGCCCACAGGTGGTATGGTGGTTAAGGCGTTGGATTCCCACATGGCCAACTATGGTTCAAGTCCCGGGTTTGTAAGTTTTCTCTCTTTCTCTCTTCAAATTGAAGAATAATAATAACTAAAAGTAAATAAATAAATACTAAAGAAATTTTTATAAAAAAGCCACATGTGGGACACAAAGTATTTTTTCAAGTAGCTGATACTTTTCCGTCTTGATTTTACTTTCTTATTATGAGGTTAATCACGGGATTATATACCGCCAACTCCTCGCCACAGATGGATAAATAACAGAACATGAACAGGTCTCATCTCTTCTGCCATCTCACGTGCTAGTTAACACCTGAGTAAAGGATATGACTTTCCAACGAGCCCCAGCGTGGCATTAGAGTCAGGGCTCAGCCTCAGGAAAACCGGGAAATAGATGAGGTCTGGTTCCGAGGAACCTGCCCCTTTGCTGTACTCCTTTCTGTCTTCATGCTTCCGTTTCCTTGATAAGGAATCAGTCATCAAAACTTATCCTATCCCTTTAGGGACAAACAAATCTGAGAAACAAATTCTAGCTATAGTGTAAATGTTTGATAAGGGCTTAATGTTTCCTTCAGTCAAGATCCTAGTGGCATTTTGTACCTTGAATACTTTTACGTACACGGAGTAAATTACATAGGGGACGTCACTAAATTAGGATATTTTTCTGGGGTTTTGATGGGACTATCCACACTGCCCGCATGTACTAACAAACATCAACGGTGGGTGTTTGGAATACACTCAGACTTGTTTTTAACTCAGTATTCATATTCTGCAATAAAATTGTCACAAATTCTGGGTCTCAAATACATATTCTGTTGGGGGCCAGCAGTGGCATGGAGTTTAGAGCAGCTGGGTCCCACATGGCTAACTGCACAGTTTGAGTCCCAGACCTGATGGCCTGAGAATCACACTGGGCATGTGTGCGTGTGCACAAGGTCTCCAGAGGAGAATGGAGGAGAGAGGGTTGTGGCACAACCAACTCCTCTGGAAGGTGGTTTCTCACTCTCTCTCTGTCCTCTCTCTCTCTCAGTCTCTCTCCAGTTAGCGCATGCATCATACAGCAAAACTAAAGGAGAGGCCGGCAGGTTGCATGGTGATTAAGGGTGCTGGACTCCCACATGGCCCACCAAGGTTCGAGTCCCAGACCTGGTGGCTTGCTTTCTCTCTTTCACTCTCTCTGTCTCTCTCTCACACTCTGTCTCTCGAAAATCAAATTAAAATAAATAAATAAAGTCAAATAAAAATAATTCCTTAAAAAAACTAAAAAGGAAAAATGTTTCGTTGGCTATTAAGGGAGTGTTCCTGGCATTAAAATCCCCATCTGTGGGCCAATTGGGGGCATGGTAGTCAAGGCAGCTGGATTTCTCATGGCCTAGTCTGTGGTTCAAGTCCTAGACCCAAGACTTGAAAAACATGCCAGTGTGTGTGTATGCATGCTCAAAATCCTGAGAGGACACTGGAGGAGAAGGGATTAGGGTGTGGCTAACCCCCCAGGGGGGAATTTCTCACTTTCGCTCTCTCTCTCCCCCTCTCTCTCTCCAGCACATGCACCATACAATGAAATAAAAAAATAATAATAACAATAAAACACCTTTGGGGCTGGCAGGTGGCGTGGAGGTTAAGGGCGCTGCTGGACTCCCATATAGCTGATCATGGTTCAAGTCCCAGAACTGGCAACTTACTTTCTCACCTTCTCTCTCTCCCTTTTACTCTGTCCCTCTCTAGTCGAACTTAAATTAATTAATTAATTAAAAGTTAAATAAAATAATTTTTTAATTAAAAAAAATGTCTTCTTTTTGGCCGAAACCGCCATCTTCCAGTAATTAACCAAAATGACGAACACAAAGAGAAAGAGGAGAGGCACCCGATATATGTTCTCTCGGCCTTTTAGAAAACATGGAGTGGGTCCTCTGGCAACATATATGCAAATCGACAAGAAACGTGATATTGTAGACATTAAGGGAATGGGTACTGTTCAAAAAGGAATGCCCCACAAATGTTACCATGGCAAAACTGGAAGGGTCTACAGTGTTACCCAGCATGCTGTTGGCATTGCTGTGAACAAACAAGTTAAGGGCAAGATTCTTGTCAAGAGAATTACTGTGCGTATTGAGCACACTAAGCATTCTAAGAGCAGAGATAGCATCCTAAACCGTATGAAGGAAAATGACCAGAAAAAGAAAGAAGCCAAAGAGAAAGGTACCTGGGTTCAACTAAAGCACCAGCCTGCTCCACCCAGAGAAGCACACTTTGTGAGAACCAATTGAAAGGAGCCTGAGCTACTGGAACCTATTCTCTATGAATTCATGGCATGATGGGTGTTAAAAATAAACTAATCTGTGGTCTATAAAAATAATAGATAGATAGATAGATTAAATAAATAAATAAATAAAGAAATAAATAAATAGAATAAAACACCTTCATATAAAGAGTTAGGGGAAGAGTCCAGGATTGGAAGTCAGAGTATTCCATTGGCTCCATCATTTTCTCCGTCTGACTTTCAGTAAATCATTCAGTAGCTCTGAGTTTCAGGGTAGAAAGAGTAGCTCTGTCTTTCTACTTTACGAGTGGCAGTGAGGATCAAATGAAATGATAGACCTGAAAGCACTTCATAAGTTAGAAAACATTGTAATAGGTAAGGAATTATGACTGCTATGATATGAATTTGCTAATATTTTGAAAAAGGCATTATGTACACAGGCTTTCTGTATCTACCAAATCCTAAGAGTCTGAAAACATAAAAAAATAAACAGCGGTCAAGCATAGACATTTGAGAAGTCAGACAGACCTGAATTTGTGCCCTGGCACTGCCACTTGTTAGCAGGGTGACCCTGGGCAGGTTACTAACTTTCTGGGCTTCACTTTCCTCATCTCCACAATGGGGATAAGAAACAGTGTCTTCCTCGCAGATTTGTTGTGAGCATAAAAAGAGATAATGCATTTTAAAAGTGCTTAGTAATATTTACCATTGTTTTTTCCTCCTCATTTGGAATAAGATCTTAGACACATAAAAATGCAGCCAGAGAGGCCACATTAAGTCCCTCCCCCAAAAGGCTGGATGGGAGCTGCAGAATCCATAGTCTCTAGGTAAACATTAGAGAATACTCACAGGACCGGGAGCTTTGTATTTCACCAGAACAGACAGCAGTTGGAGCAGCTGCTAAACTGGAGGAAAATACTCTTTCCAAGAACATAGAACTTGCAGGCTGATCTGCTCAGAGGTCCTTCAGACACAACCCCCAGTCAAGGCTCCTCTGGGGAGCATCGTGTCTATCAATGAACCTAAGAAAATCTGCCTCTTTGTCTTCTTTAACACACAGCAGTGATTGACTCCATCATCCACCACTCATTGGGGCCAGAATATCACAGAGAAGGTGAGTTATGCTGGCCTCAGGGAATGTCCCACAAGCCAGGAGCCTTGACTCACCCGTGTGGATGAAGGTGTGTTTCTTCATGTCTGACTTCTGGTGGAACCTCTTGCCACAGTACTGACAGGGGTAGGGCCGGGTGTCTGAGTGGATGAGCAGGTGTGTGGACAGTGTGGACGACCTCTTGAAGCTCTTGCCACAGATCTTACAGTCGAAGCTCCGTTCCTGCAGAGAAGAAGATACGGTACTCCTACTGCGGAGACAAGGCTGCTGCTTTCTTGCCACTAGCTTACCTAACCCTAAGTCATAAAAGCCCAGGACAGCTCTCCTTCCACACAGCCTGCCCCATTATGGTCCCTCCCCCATTCATTTCCAATCTCCACCCCTATCCTTTAACACCCACCCTTTGACCTTTTTTTTCTATCAAAACACTTTTTACCCACAACCCTCCACACCCCATGGCAAAGATGTATCCCCACCCTGCTTTTTGACACCCATTTCCACACACTTCTCCACCCTCCTCAACAAGAGGCTTAGACCTTGAGATGTTCCCCAGCCCCCATCCATGTTAGGGTGGGGAGATGGGGTGATATTCTTTTAAATGAAAACGAATTTGAAAGTAAGCATCCTCCTGTCAGTCAGTTGTGTGCCTATTTGCTTGTCAGCCTGTCTCTCAGCTAAACTCTAATCTCCCTGTGGGCATCTGGTCAAGGATCTGGTGGGTTATAGGATTCTCGACTTCCTGGAAGTTAGGGGACACGTATTTATACACGAATGCATGAAAGAATAACCAGGGGATTGGCTACTGGATGTTCTAAAGGGGTCAATGCAGATGAAGTGACAACCATTTGTGGAAAAGAATCAGGAAAAGAAAGGGAGCTCCTAACGGTGCGGTGCGTATGAACTTTGTTCAAACCCAAGTAACGGTCAAGATCCCTCTAATCTCCCTGTGGGCATCTGGTCAAGGATCTGGTGGGTTATAGGATTCTCGACTTCCTGGAAGTTAGGGGACACGTATTTATACACGAATGCATGAAAGAATAACCAGGGGATTGGCTACTGGATGTTCTAAAGGGGTCAATGCAGATGAAGTGACAACCATTTGTGGAAAAGAATCAGGAAAAGAAAGGGAGCTCCTAACGGTGCGT
Organism: Tupaia belangeri chinensis; assembly: GCF_000334495.1. Lineage (NCBI taxonomy): Eukaryota > Metazoa > Chordata > Mammalia > Scandentia > Tupaiidae > Tupaia > Tupaia belangeri. Next base: position 1,316,405 of record NW_006159453.1, on the reverse strand, counting down.
ATGAACTTTGTTCAAACCCAAGTAACGGTCAAGATCCCACTTCTGAGGTTCACCGTGCTGTGACACCAAAAGCTAGGACTGTCCCCAGGCCAGGGCCAGCCACCATCCTTGTCTGTTTCCCGACACATCCACATGAGTACAAGGGGACCTGGAGGCAGTCGGGGAGAAGACTGCCAGGTGAAGAGCCGCTGATGCCGCACGGAGGAGAAGCCGACGATCCCGAGCGGGAAAACCTGAGCAGAGCGCGGCCGTGCGCCCGGCGCTTACCTGCGAGTGCACGGCTTTGTGCTGCTCCAGGCTCACCGCGTGCCCAAAGGTCTTGCCGCACATCTCGCAGGCAAAGGGTCTTGTGCCGCTGTGGGACCTGCGCACGTGCACTTCGAGCCCGTGCGGCGTGGAGAACACCTGAGGCGGGTGGGGCCGGGGAGAAGGCCGCTGAGAGGGGCCGCGGGGCGCCAGCGCTAGTGGGGTGTGGGCCGGGAACGCGGGCGCAGGGCCGACGAGGCCGGGCGCGCGGGAGCCTCACCTTGCTGCATTTGATGCACTTGTAGGAGCCGCCGCCCAGCAGCAGGCGGGGGGCCCGGCAGCGGCCGGCCCGAAGTCGCCGAAGAGCCCCAGGCCCGAGCTGCCGGCGACACCGCCTCCCGCGCTGCAGCTCCCTGGCGCTCCGGCCCCGGCACCACCAGCAGCACGCTCGGCACCGTACAGAGCGGCGGGGTGGCTCGGCTCTGGGGTGCGCTCGCAGAAGAGGCCCAGGCTGGCGCCTCGCTCCAGGGCCGCACACGGCCGGTAGTTCTGCACGAGGTGCCGCAGGTCAGAACCCGCCAGGCCGCTCCACGAATACGGTTTGAAAGGCAGAGGGAAAGGCTGGGCCTCGTCCAACGACTGGCACAACGACTTCTCGGAGGCTACGGAGGCAATAGAGGGTGTCCGTTAGGCTTCAGACCGGGGGCCAGGGGACAGCAGGTGGTGTAGCGGTTACGGTGCTGGACTTCCGTGTGGTCGACCACGGTTCGAGTCCCGGACCTGGGGACTCAAAAATCACCCCGGGCACGTGTGCATGGTACCCCACATCACCGGAGAATGGAGAAGGAATTGTGGCCCATCCTCCCCACAGGGTGATTTCTCACTTTCCCTTTCATTGTCTCTCTGTATCTGTTTGATGAGTGCAGGCACCCTATGGCAGAAACCTTTGGGGGGGGGGGGAGAGGGAGGTAGAGGCCAGACAGCGAGGCGTCTGCGGACACTGCGCTTGCTGTCAGGCACCCAGCCTTTGTAGAGCACCCCAGGTAAAACTCAGGCTGGGCTCCTGAGGCCTCGCGAGTCCCTGAAAACGACAGGAGAGTAAACAGATCATAGAAACGACATCAGGGGGCGGACAGGTAAGTTAGGTGCTAGGGCTGAGGACGCGCTCGGGCGTTAGGAGGATCGTCTCTGGCTGGATCCGCACACCTGGCAGCCTCGTAAGGAAAGGCGAGCCAATAAAAACTCTGAGTTGCGCTCAACGGGAGGAGGAGCCAGGCTCGCTAGGGCGCTGACAGCAATCGTGGGCGGAAGGTCCAGCGATTAGCACAGGCACTTTCCCCTCAATCTTTTTTCTTCCCAGTATTGATGAAAAAGGAGGGACAGGACCAATAAAATGCGGGAAACTACCCAACACAAACGCGTCTAAAAACAAAAACAAAAACAAAACAGAAGCCGTTAAGATTTCTCAAAATTCTTCAGTGCCCAGTAGGTAGCCAAGGGACAGTGGGAAAGAGATTTTGGGCTTGAACTGCCTGCCAAATACTCCCCACTCCTATTCCTGTAACAGTGTAAATTTCTTAGAGAATAACTTTACAATTAATAAGGTTTAGCCACCACCTGAAAAAAGGAATAGCTTGTGAATCCTCCCCCGCTACAGCTCCACCCACGAGAGTTTTGCTAAAACTAGACACCCAGCATAACCGAGTGCATACACATTTACACATCTGCTTACACACGCACACCCGCAGCCTCCATTCCAGGCTGGCGGGTTCAGTGAGAGGCTGTCCCCGAGTTTCCCATCAGAGGGTTCTGGCTGTGGTGCCTAGTACGGGCATCCACAGAGGGCAAGAACCCACAGCTGCAAGCTCCCAGCCACACCCGCTGGAACTAGGCTTTAGCCAAATCCAGTGGCTGTGTGGGATGGGTGGCATTATCTTTTAAAACTAGTACATGTACCTTGGAAATAACCAGGCCTTGGCAGAATCCGGTCTGCTCCTTCCTTCGCCCCGCCCGACCCGCGACTAGCCACCACCCAAGGTGGAGTCTCTTGGTTTGCCCTAGCTCAATCGCTGGCTGGAAATGAAACCCAGAAGCCTGGTCCCCCAGGCTGAGCTAACCTGGCAGAACGAAAAGTGAAACAGGCCCCCTATTCCTTCCTTTCAAGGCCGAGATGTGGGCTGAGATTTTTGTGGGGGACCCTTCCTCCTGGCGCCTAGCTTCGCCAGGCCCGGACTGCCCAGGTCTCCGCTGTCCGAGGCTGTGGTATCTAGATTCTGGGATCACTTTTAAACGTCAACGAAATATCAACGCTGCTGCAGGTCCAGACAACTGGTTTTCCTTCACCTGCCAGCTCCCCGAAAACGAACGTAAGGGATGAGTAGCCAGGGTCCCTCCGCCTTGAATGGGGGCAGCAGCAGACCCAGAGGCAAGCTGCCCTAGTCCTAGAGCAGACAGACTGGGCTCCTTCTCCCCAGGCACAGGCTCCCCGCTCCAGGGAAGACTCTCCGCCACCCATTTAACATTTCTGCGTCCAAGGCCGCTCTGCACCAGGAGCTCCAACGGATCCCTACCTGGAGACACGGAAGGCGATGGAGGCCTCCAGAAGTCCTCAAACTCGGAGCTCCGGTCGCAGACGCTGCCCTCGCAGCTGTCCGGAGATGTGGAGGCTCTGTCGGGGGCTTCGGTCATCAGCGACTCGGGAGACAAACGGTCCCCGGGCTCCGCCTTCGCTCCCCCGCCTGCACTCACGGTGCTGTCTGTGAAAAGGAGGCAGGAGAGGAGCTCAGACTGGGCCCGGCTGCGCCCTAGGGCTCCGGAGTGGCGCCCCCAGGCCGTTGCCCCTGAGCTTCCTACCCTCTCTGTGCAGACCCAGCCGGCCGGAACCCTCCCGAGGAGCAGAGAGAGGCCGTGGCGCCTAGTGATAAACCCGGGAGGAACCAGGACAGGAACCAGAAAACAAAAACGGCAGCAAAAGGGGCGGTTGGAGTCGCCTATCCCAGTTCCCAGGGAATTCATCGCCCCCCCGCCTGCACTCACGGTGCTGTCTGTGAAAAGGAGGCAGGAGAGGAGCTCAGACTGGGCCCGGCTGCGCCCTAGGGCTCCGGAGTGGCGCCCCCAGGCCGTTGCCCCTGAGCTTCCTACCCTCTCTGTGCAGACCCAGCCGGCCGGAACCCTCCCGAGGAGCAGAGAGAGGCCGTGGCGCCTAGTGATAAACCCGGGAGGAACCAGGACAGGAACCAGAAAACAAAAACGGCAGCAAAAGGGGCGGTTGGAGTCGCCTATCCCAGTTCCCAGGGAATGGTGTGGCTGGCTGCTGAGTCGGCGTCCGGGGCAACAGCCCCGCCTGGTCCGCGCGCTTCGCACCTGCTCGGCCGGGCGCGGGTACAGTCTCCAAACGAAGGGAATAATCTGGTCCTGGGGAGCGTGGCTGGTGGTAGCTGTGAGCCTTCTTGCTCTTGACTAGGAATGAGCGCGGCATGGTGGCCCAGCGCTCTCCCAACTCCGTTTCACGGGTCCCTGGAACTGCTAGAGCCCGCGGTCACTCCGGCCCAACCGAAACCTAAAAGCGGAGAACGACCGGTGAAAACGCGGGTCTGCACACTCGGTGGCAGGGTACTGGGCACCCGAGTGGAGAGAGCGCGCGCCAGGGAGGAGCCAAGAAAGCCTGCGGGAGGAGGGGCTTGGCCCTGCTGCGCCGCGCTCACCAGGTGGCACTCGGACAGGTGGCTCGAGCTCGCCTCCGCCGCCGCCACCGCCACCGCTCAGCAGTACAAACCCGTCCCGGGGCCAGGGCTCAGGCCCTTCCCCTGCCCTGCCCACGCCCCCCTCCCGGCTCCTCCCCTTCGCTAGCAGGGCTCTCTCCCGCATCCGACTCTCCGGAGACACCCCAACACTACCACGTACTTCGCTTTAGGTCTGGGGAGGGAGGGCGGAGACGCCCGGAACACTACGGGGGACCGGGATGCGTCGGTGGTCACGCACCCGGAAGGGACAAGAAGCCAGGACCTCCCAGAGCCGGCTGGAAGCTGGAGCGAAAGGAAGCTGGAGCGGAGGGCTTTAGGCAACGCTGAAGGGCGGGTGGAGGGGGCCACCGTAGCTGCGACTGGGGGCAGCAGAAGCTAGAGGAACGAGGCGGGAAGGACAGGAAGGTGAGGGTGTGCAGGAGACCAGCCCACGCCCCGAGAGAAACTCATTCGGGTGATCTCAATAGTCCCTCACTTGTGTCCCACCAGAGTTGACCCCGGAGCCTTGGGTGCGTTGGTAAAGGGCCCAGGCCGCTTCCAGACACCGAGGACCATGGAGGTCTAACCTGGGAAACCAGGTCCTGGAAAAAGTACTTTCCAGTCTGCTCATCAAAAACCTTGTCCTTGGGAAGAGGAGCCGGATTCGCGCGCGCGGGCTGGGAAACGCGCGAAATCCCAAATTCGTGGAGACCGAGTTAGGAGAAAGTAAGTTAGGACGCCCAAGAGTGCCGGCTGCGTTGGCAGCGGTCAGAGCCGAGATCGGGGCGCGAGCCCGATCATTAACCCCGAATCAGTTCACCTAATCCCGGGTCGAAACCTGAGCCTGGCAGAGAGGCGGGGCTGCGTCTCCCGCGCCGCTCCGGGCTGACTCCCGCGGCCCGACCCCTGACTAGGGTCTGGGGTAAACGAATCTGCCTTCCTCCCAGCGCGAAGGTGATGCAGGCCAGGTTCACAGGCGAGCTGCAGCCTCTTTGGACACAGCAGCTCTCCATGGCCTCGGCTAGTCCAGCGACAAGGTCGCTGGGGGCTCGCACAGTGAGACTGCTGGACTGGGCGCCTCCGGGTAAAGGCAGGGCGCAGACTGCCTGTGCGTGCTCTCGGCGAAAACAAACCGCTGGGACTCCGTTCCTGGAGGATGTGCACCCCTTGCTCCAAATCCCCAGCCCCACAGGGTCCTCCTTCTCCAAGAGGGAATGGGGGAAACGCCTGGGAGAAAAGACGTCTGCGGTCCCCCAGCGGCGTTTCCTTCCATACAAGGGGCGGAACGCCGTTGGGGTGACAGTGCTGTCCGCCTCCGTCCGGGTCGGCGTCCAGGACAGCGGCTCCGCCGCTTCAGTTTTCCCTAC
>NW_006159453.1:1310409-1310730 GCF_000334495.1 Tupaia belangeri chinensis | reverse complement strand
CCTCTGCGCCCGCGGCCCCGGCGGGGCCTCTCCCCAGGGTCAGGACCCGGGAGGTGTGAGCTGAAGGCACTGCGGGGTGGCCGCGCGAGCTGAGCTGCCGCCGCCTGCCCACCCGCTGTTTGCCTCCCTAGTGGGCCCGGCTTCCCCGAGGAATCCCCGAAACCGCCTGGCGCGCGCCCCTGCTCCAGAATCCCGGCTGGGCTGCGCGGGGTGCTCCGGAAACTGGCGGCCGGCACCCTCCGGGCTCCCGCACAGTGCCCGCGCTCTGACAGCCCGCGCGGCCGCTCCCGACGGAGTGGGAGGGGCAGAACACCATCCGGC
>NW_006159453.1:1309947-1310188 GCF_000334495.1 Tupaia belangeri chinensis | reverse complement strand
AGTGGGTAGGAGGCGGGCGGTGGGCCAGGCCTTCCCAGCGCGCTCCCCGCCGCCCCTTCGCCGCCCTCCTGGGGTTTCTGTGTGGCACCTCCAGGAAAGGGGGAACTCTGAGGTCCCGACACCCGGGCACTAGAATGACTCGAAAGAAAATGAACTATTCTTGGCGCCCGGGAGACTTCCGCAGCGAGAAGGAGTCACAGATTCAGGACACAGATTGCCTGCTGCGGGGTGGGGCGCCCGC
>NW_006159453.1:1292664-1309925 GCF_000334495.1 Tupaia belangeri chinensis | reverse complement strand
GTGGAGCACCCGGCCGCGCGGCCGCCGGCCTGGAGCCCGGCAAGTGGCCGCCGCGTCCGCAGAGCGCAACCTGCCCCGCGGCCCCGAAATAGCTTGTTGTGGAAACACTTCGGGATAAATACGCCCAACGAGGCTGAAAATACCTTGACACCCAATCCGAGAGGTTTGCTCATTTCCCTTCGGATTTAGGTAATGGTTAAATTTGGAAGCGGTGGGCGAGCGCCGAGCCCCCGGCGGAGAGGGCTCTGGCGGCGCGTCCCGCGGGCGCCCGGCGGGACCGGTGGGCGCGCCCTCCCTCTGCGCAGCTCCCCAGCGGGCAGTCCCCTCTGCCGCCGGCTAATTTCCGGTGGTCGGAGCTGCGAAATTAAAGCCGCGCGGGGGCAGCGCCGGTGGCTGCTCGGCTGCCCCGCCCCGCCGCGGCCAGGGCCCCCGCGGGTGCTCGGGCCCTGGCTCCGCCGCCGCCTGAGGTCAGACAGGCGCCTGGTGGTGGGGGGAGTACCATAAACGCAGAAGCCCGGATAACCGAAAAGGAGGCCCTCGCTCGGGATGCGTTTCATGAGGGTAGGCGTTGGATCTTCGTCATCACGGCTCTTGGACTCATCATTTTAGCTATGGACGGAGGAAACGAATGCGTGGCCTTGATTAATTGTATTACTGGTACAGGGGAAAACGTAAAACCTCGCCCTTAACAAATACAGCAACAAATACAGCAACCTCCCGCTATAGGCTGTGCGGCGATCCCGCGTGTGGCCTGTTTGTATATTCCAAGCTCGAGGCCTGATAAGAGTGGATATCATTGTCATTACGTTGGTTTTCTAAATGAATTGGATTTTGATCCCTCCCTCGTGCACGACGTACCTCCAACTTCAGAAGCGGGGAGAAGAGGCAGGCACGCCCCAGTTCTTGCAAAATAACGGCTATGTTTTCAATGAATACAAAATTGTCTCCGAAAGCTGTTTCCCTAGAAAGTTTTTTTAAAATGATTTTTGGCTTTCATGGTCAATTTAAAACTCGGGAGTAGATATTTGGTTAGCAGATCAGGCTTCAAGCATCCTTTCACAATTAGACTTTTATTCTGCTTGGTCTGTACTATTGTAATGCCACACTGGGCTAGGCGCACAGCCTAACTGTCTGCCGCTGTTCATTGGCTCCCCACACCTTTTCTTTACACAGAAATGTAGAGGAAAGCCTCTGTAATCCGAGAGGGATTACAGATACTGAATTAGGTGAAGGGAAATTAAGGACGTTTTTGTTAATATTTTATGTCTTGTGTGTATCGCCCTGGACTAAAGTCTAAGGATCTCAATGTAGTCCAAGAGCAAAGCTTTCCTTTATTCACTTCTACCCTTGACAGAAGAAAAAGGTAACAGTTTTAAAGAAAATGAAAAATGGGACAAGATGAAACTTCTTAACCAAGTGCTGGAGAAATGTCTGAATCATTTCCTTTGCACATTCGCAAATTAAAAATCGAATTTTCTTGAAAAGATGCTGTGAGTAGTAGCTGAGTGTTGCTGTTGTTTCAAGTCTCAGGAAACTTGCAGACTGTGAAGGGGGCAAACAAGCACGCCTGAGAAGAAATCCTTTTATTCAGATGTAATCTAGTCATTTCGCTTTCCTTGGCCCTTCCCAGCCTTTCAGGATTTGAGAATTTGCAAAAATAAAACTGGAAACTGACATAGGGACACCCAGAAAAGAGCTAGTGAGAGGGAGATGGCACTGAGTCCCCTATTATGGCTTACATTTTTCAGTCATGTGCATGTCTGTATTACTAATTCAGTGAATAAATACACATGAAAAATATTTAACTAGTGAGGTCAGGTCATCTCCCAGATGTGTAATGTGGAAGTGGACTCCCTGCTTGGGGCTTCAGTTTCCCTTGAAACAAATAGATTTAATGGTAAGCGGAATGTATGCTTGGGGCATAATTGCCTATATATATAGACTTTCAAAAAAAGAGCATAAATTAATTTTCAATAACTTTCTCATTGTTTCTACATCATTAGGAATTAACAAATGTCTTTTCAAGAAACATGTAAACATTTCCAATGTCCAGCCAGTGGCCCGTTTATTTCAAGCAGCATTTCATAGATCAGAATTTTCCTAGAACAAAAGTTGAGACATTAAACAAAAAATTGTAACAGGGAAAAAAAAAGACATTAAAAAAACTGTACCAGTTTTTTCTTTATTTTTTTTTACATACCTTTGCAGTTAGCATCTTTGTTCTATTTTGAGGGAGGGAAACATGGGAAGAGTGGGTGATCCTGAAACCCCAAAATGGGGGTGATGCCATTTCCAGCACATATTTCTGTAATGTTTGTCTCATTTGATGCTCAGTGGTGCTTCCAGGAAGGTATGAAGCAGTTCAGGTGTTTTGAACACAGTTAGAGGTGATCCTCAGTCTCTCTTCTGCTACTACTAGCCTCACAACCTTGGGAAAGTTAGCTCAACGCTTCCTGCCTCAGTTTCTCCCCTGTGAAGTCAGGATACCAGTACTTTCCCTGGGAGACTGTGGAGCCATCCTCTGACTCCTACTTTCCACAGGTTCATCTGAAGGATGGGAGGATGGAAGGATGCTCCAAGTGAGGGTGTTTTAGATTATTATGTATATTGCAAAATATTTTTTCATTATACGTTATATTATGCATATCTGATAAAGAATAATAAAAACTCAGAAAAACAACTTTCCAATATTTTCACTCTGTTCTTTAAAAAAATATTACAGTCTTGGGGCCAACAGGTGGCATGGTGGTTAAAGGCACTAGACTCCCAAATGGCCAACCACAGTTCAAGTCCTGGACCTGGTGCTTGCTTTCTCACTTTCTATCTCTTTCTCTGTCTCTCTGTGATAAAACTAAATAATAATAATAATAATAACAATAATAAAGTTAGATAAAATAATTCTAAAAAATTATAATCCTGTTTTAGATACAACTGTATATTCTGCTTTTCTCACTGGATATTTTAATATTTCTTTTTAAAATTGTTTTTATGTTTTCTTCGATAAAGCAAGATTATTTTATACTAGAAATTATTTAAATAAAGGTCTTGACAATCACCTTTGCTTTTTTTTTCCTTTTGTCATTTTAAATTGCTGTAAAAAAAGAAGCCTATGAACTACATTACTATAATTTACTTAAACATTCTTACTTTAGTATTTAGCTTGGTTTTCATATTTTAGTATTTTAAGTAATCTGATGAAAAATTTTCTCCATATTTAAAATTTTTTTTTAGGATATGCGTATATATATTTTAAAGAAGTATTTTCTTTTTATTCATTGTCATAATTTTTTTTTTGAACTTGACCAGAGAGAGACAGAGAGTAGAAAAGTGAAAAAGAGGGACCAACGGGTGGCGTGGTGGTTAAGGCGCTGGACACTCCCACATGGCCAACTAGGGTTCGAGTCCTGGACCTGGTGGCTTGCTTTCTCAGTTCCTCTCTCTCTCACTCTCACCCTCTGTTTCTCTCTGGTCAAATTTAAAAATATCAATGAATGAATAAATTAAAAATAAAATACATAGTTATAAAAAAAAAGTGAAAAAGAAAGCTGCCAGGTGCGGGACTCAAACCGTGGTCAGCCATGTGGGAGTCCAGCCGCCTCAACCACCACACCTGCTGGCTCCTCTTTAGGATATATTTTTGTTGGGACAATTTCTGGATCCCACAATGAATATTTTTGTGGCCCTTGATACATTTCAGAAAAAGTATTTTGGATAGCATGTTTATGTAAGGCATAAGCCAAAAGAACACGTCACTTAGCAAGTCATTTAAAGACTATAAAAATTAGGGACCAGTGGTTAGCGTAATGGCTATGTCGCTGGACTTCCATGTAGTCGACTGCGGTTCACATTCCGGACCTGGACCTGGTGGCTTAAAACTCATGTTGGGCGCTTGTGCGTGCGTGCCCAAGATCCCCAGAGGAGAACCGAGGAGAAGGGATTGTGGTGTGGCCTTCCCCCCTGGAGGGTGATTTCTCACTTTCCGTCTCTATGTCTCTTTCGGTCTATCTGGCGAGTGCACACACCCTATAGCAAAATCCTCTCAAAAAAAAAAAAAAAAAACTATAAAAATCAACTATGGAAAAGTTAGACCTGAAAAGTTAGAACAGATATGCAACTGGGTTATTATTTTATGTATAGAAGTATTTGTTAGATAGTGGCCACACTATGCCATATTGCCATGATTTTACCCTTGTGATACTAAAGAAACATTTAGTTTTTGTCTTCGGATGAGCCTGCCTGGTAGGTCATCACATGGAAATAGGACTAACATACATTTCTCTAAATTGTCTGAGTTCAATGAAAATAAATGCAAAGTGATAATTGTGTGATGCCTGATCTTAAATGTTAGGTAATATAATTGTCTACTATTCTTTCAAGTAGCAGGCCATTAAAATGACAAGATCTGGAACCAGCAATTAGCATAATGGCTATGTCGCTGGACTCCCACGTTGTCGACCATGGTTCGCGTCCCGGACCCAGTGGCTTAAAACTCATGCCGGGTGCCTGTGCGTGCGTGCCCAAGATCCCAAGAGGAGAATGGAGAAGGGATTGCGGCGTGACCATCCCCCCTGGGGGGTGATTTCTCGCTTTCTGTCTCTATGTCTCTGTCTGGTGAGCGCACATGGCCTATAGCGAAAACCTCTCCAAAAAAAAAAAAAAAAGGACAAGATCAATCTCACTATGATCTTATGGTATGATTTGCAGAAAGTGGGTAACACTTTTTTTTTTTACCAACTTTGCAAAAATTGAGAAATGAGATAAAGGAGAAATTTGGAGATAAGACTTAAACTATGAGTAAACCCTATCTTTTATTAATATTCTGAACTTTCAAATAAATAACATTATTTCTTCTAATAATCATTTGGGACTAGTATATTTAAATCTCATTACATTATAAAGTATGACCTATCTATTGCACACAAATTAAAATTAACCTTTTACAAAAAGGATTTCACACATCTGAAGAGGGACGGAACTGTCAGCTTTGGTGTTCAGAGTTTAAATAAAAAAATTGTCAAGCTCACCACGTATGCATTTTTACATAGTTCCTAAGAACAGATTGACTGAATAAAGTGTCATCTTATGTGTGGGCTGCAAGATATGACTCTTCATAGATACATACCCAGCATGAACTTTTATGGAAAAAAAAAAAAGGAGTAGATTTTTACTTGGTGAATGGAAAATCTAACGAGAAAGAAAATGCAAAATTATTTTTCTTTTGCGTTTTTTATCATTTCCTCTAGGACGTTTGGTGATCATTTCACCCTTCCCTAGATGAAACACTTCACCCTATAACAGTAAAGCCTAGGCCCAGCTGGTGTTGCAGTTGGTAGCGAACTGAACCTCAATGCTGGAAGCCACATGACCGGCTGCAGGTGCGGATCCCCAGGTTGGCCCCAAAACCTACTGGGCATTGTGCATGCCTGCCCTGGATCCTGACAAGCTGGAAGTCTGGGGAAAGAGGATCTCAGTGTGATGAGACCTTATCCAGGGGGCTTCTTTTTCTTTCTCACATGCACATGCATTCTCTCACGTGAATTTCAAAATTCCGGAACTTAAACCTATGTGTTGTAACTTTAGAAACAACTTTACAAAACAACTCTCCTAGAGAGAAGATAGGAGTTGGGGGTTCCTGGAAATAAGCCAAAGAGTCTAGATTATCTTTTACATGCCTTAATTATATTGGATAGCTGTCCATTTAGAGGCTGTGCTGTGATTTTATTTATTCTATTATTGGACAGTTGACTTGTTTCTCTTTTTGTCTACCATATATGATATATATGATGCTGTGGTATTTTTTTTAACTGCATTTGAGTTCTTTTGTATGTAGGATTTTTTTTTTTTTTTGAATGGTTGGACATCAGAAGTGATTCCACTACTGAACCAAAGGCTAAGAAAATTTCAAAGCCAGTGAACATATATTGAAAAATTGTCTTCCCAAATCAGTGTGGTAACTGTAGTGCTGTGAAGAAAAAATTATGAATACCAAATTAGTTGGGAGGCAGCAGAGTACAGTAAATTCGGAATCAGGTTTCTAGAGTTTGGAAATAAGGGCTATACCATTTACTATACTTTTCTTCCCCTCCGTTTATTTATTTATTTATGTTCATGAGACAGAAGGAGAGCACGAGTGCAAGAGAGAGAGAGAGACAGGCACCCTCACCCGGGTCTCCGCATACTGCACTTGCTTTCCCCCAGCCCTCCAGTTGGTCAGGATCCCCGGCGCGCTGGCCTTGCATGTTGCAGTTGGCTAGGAACCAGCCCAAGGTCCGCCATGTGATTTCCGCACCGCAGGTCAGCAGGCCACCACCAGAGCCGCCGTTCACTGTAACAACTCTGTAACCTCTGTGTACCTCAGGTTCTTCATCTCTAAACGTGATCACAATCATAGCACTTCTTCATAGGTTCTCGCTTGGATGCAACAAGGTGGTCGATGTAAAGCGTGGAGTTGGCCTTTCCTGTCAGTTCTTATCATCCTGCACCAGGCACTGTTCGAGGCCCTTTCATCTCACCCTCACCATCCCCAAAAAAGGGCTGTGGGAATAGATTCAGAGAGATTTGCCTTCCCAGATCACACAGCCAGAGAAGGTCAAAGCCCAGATTTAAACATGGGCCAGCTTGACTACAGACTCTGGACCGGCTCCAGGAGGTAGGCCTCGGGGCCTCATGGTGTAGGAACAGTAGCTTTGCACACTCCAGGTAGCACTTCAGACTTGGCAGAGCAGTTTAATACGGATTTCTGACATCCCTGATGAGACCCAAGACACTCAGGCTCCCTTCCCAGCCACATGGGCCTCATCCCCCACAGGAGGCCTTGGGGTCCCAGCTTACTGAGGACGCTTTTAGCTGTCACAGTCTGTGTCTCCAGCACACTGAGCAGTTCATATGAGCTGAGGCTGGTAGAGAAGTACCAGAGAATCTTTGCCTCTTCCTGAAATATTCTTTTTTTTTTTTTTAAAGAGATATTTGCTCTAGGGCACATGCGCTTGCCAGAGACAGAGAGAGACAGAGAGATGGAAAGCAAGAAATTCCCCCCCAGGAGGGAAAGCCATGCTGCAATCCTTTTTCCTTTCAGAATTTTGGGCATGCACACACAAGTGCTTGGTGTGAGTTTCAGGCAGCCAGGGCCAACACTTGAACCACAGTCAGCTATGTGGGGGTCCAATGACACAACCATTACACTATCTGCTGGTCCCATCTTCCTGAAATAGCCTTTATGTTCCTGTTGTCAGGCAAGGACCAATTTATTGGCAGGGGCCATCATGAGTTTTCACTTGAGCTTTAATTAGAACACATGCACACACACACGCCACACCACACACATAAGTACACATAACCCACATAACCGCCAACCCCGTGGATGAAGAATGACAGGGCTCTGCAAATCAGAGATTTCCTTGTGCACTTGAGTCTCTTTGTTCACTAGTGGAAGAAAAACATATGGGCGATCACTAGGAAACGCACTAGAATAAACTCCACTCAGGATCCTAACCCAAGGGTGACCAGTGTGGAGGCCAAGTTTAAAGCAGTCTCTGAGACTTGAGGGTTGGAAAGAGCCAATACTGGGACCAGCAGGTGATGTGGTAGTTAAGTTGCTGGACACTCCCACATGGCTGGTCACAGTTCAAGTCCTGGACCTGGTGGATCGCTTTCTCTCTGTCTCTCATCAAATTAAAATAAATTAATGGGGACCAGCAGTTAGCGTAATGGCTATGTCACTGAACTCCAATGTAGTCGACCTGGTGGTACAACACTATTGCAACTGGACCCTCGTGGGAAAAGGCCTGGGTTCGCATATGGGATGTCCCTGAGCAGGCTGGGTGGGAGTGCCCATGGTCCAGCTGGCTGAGACTAAGAGACTAGGGGAGGGTTGCAGTGTGAGGACCCTGTTATGGGTCCCTGTTATACCTCTTTCTCTTTTTCTGTTTGTGTGTCTTTCTCTCATGAAATAAGAAACTAAAAAAGAAAAAAAAATGGAGATGTAAGTGAATGAAGAATATTTCCCTCTAACCTCAGGTTTTCTTTTTCTTTTCTTTCTTTCTTTCTTTCTTTCGTTCTTTCGTTCTTTCTTTCTGTTTTTGGAGAAGTTTTTGCTAGCGTGTGCTAGCCAGAAAGACAGAGAGAGATAGAGAGATAGAAAGCAAGAAATCACTCCCCAGGGGGAATGGCCACACTGCAATCCCTTCTTCTCCATTCTCCTCTTGGGATCTTAGGCACACACACACACATGTGCCCGGTGTGAGTTTAAGCCACCGGGTCCGGGACTCGAACCGTGATCAACTACATGGGAGTCCAGTAACATTATGCCAACTGCTGGTTTTGACCCTAGGTTTTCTTTTTTTTTATAGGTTTTTGCTATAGAGCGCGTGCGCTCACCAGACAGACAGAGAGAGACAGAGAGACAGAAAGCGAGAAATCACCCCCCAGGGGGGATGGTCACGCCACAATCCCTTCTCCTCCATTCTCCTCTCGGGATCTTGGGCACGCAGGCACACGCGCCTGGCGTGAGTTTTAAGCCACCGGGTCTGAGACTCGAACCGTGGTCGACTACATGGGAGTCCAGTGACATAGCCATTACGCTAACTGCTGGTCCCGACTCTAGGTTTTCAAAATGACCATCTGATCCAAAGACTTATTTTGATTATTAGTATTATTTTATTTTTATTATGTCAGAGGGTATATGGCCATGTGTGAGAAAGAGAAAGTTTAGAGAGAGAAACACAGAGAGAAAAACCACTCCCCAACAGGGTCTACCCATCACAGTCCTTTTCCCTCCAATTCTTTATCCTGTCAGGAACCTGAGCCCAGCATGTAAACCTGTCAGGCCAGCACTTGAATCCTGGCCAGCCATGTGGGATCCAGCCTCCTCTGCACAGTGCCTAACTGTTGCACTGCAGACCAGCTTTTTTTTTTTTTTTTTTGACAAGGTCTCACTGTGTTGTGATCTTCCTGATTCAGCCTCTGGAGTAGCTGGAAGAACAGGTGCACAACTTCATGCATGATCTTTGGGTTGGACCAGGAATTGAACTAGGACTTCCATGAGGTCCCAGCCTATGGAGCACAGCATCTTAGCAACATACACCACTACAGCTAGGCTAAGGGCTTTTCTTTTACCCAGTCAGCACATCGGACAGTTTCTGCTACAGACTTGAGACCTACCTAAAATGAGGCTGGCGTTAGGATTTCGGAGCATCAGAATATTCTACTGGCTGTATAAGAATGTGTTCTACTGAAGGAACCAGCAGTTAGCATAATGGCTATGTCGCTGGACTCCCCGTAGTCAACCACGGTTTGAGTCCCGGACCCAGTGACTTAAACTCACACCAGACGCGTGTGTGTGCGTGCCCAAGATCCTGAGAGGAGAATGGAGAAGGGATTGCGGCGTGGACAAATAAATAAATAAAAATTTAAAAAAAGAGAAGAAAGTGTTCTACTTTTTTTTTTTCTTTTAAAGTTTTTTCCCTTCTCTTTTCCATGAGTGAGAAAGACAGATAGTGGGACTGACAGGTGGTGTGGTGGTTAAGGCACCGGACTCTCACATGGTCCACTGTGGTTCGAGTCTCAGACCCAGTGCTTGCTTCCTTCGCTTTTCTGTCTGTCTCTCTCTGCTAAAATTAAAAAATAAATAAATAAATAACAGGACAAGCAAATGGCATAATGGTTATGTTGCTGGACTCCAACGTAGTTGACCGAGGTTTGAGTCCCAGACCTGGTGGCTTAAAAGTCATGCTGGGTACGTGTGCATGTGTGTCCGCCCAAGATCCGGAGAGGAGAACAGAGGAGAAGGGATTGTGGCATGCCATCCCCCCGGGGAGTGATTTCTCGCTTTCTGTCTCTCTGTCTTTCTGGTGAGTACATGTGCCCTATAGCAAAATTATCTCTCAAAATAATAATAATAAAATAAATCTTTAATTAAAAAAAAAAGATAAGCGAGACAGCACCCTCAGTGGGGTCTTGATACTGTCATCCCCCTCCAGGTTGAGCCAGCCCTAGGTTATGAGCAAGCACGGGCCTGGTATACTCAGGAGGTCTCCACATGCAAACTTGGAATCTTTGCGTGCGTGTGAGTCTTGCAGAATGTCACATTTTACCACTGCACCGTGGCCTAGCCTGGGATCTACTTCCTGTACAGAGACATTTTTGCTTCTCATTTAGGAAGCATTTAGCACTTTGAATTATAGAAAGGCATTTGATTTGGGCCCATTTTATGATGCTTCTGTAACAAAAACTTCTCATTGTTTTGCTAGAATTCTTTGAGTAAAAGTCAAAGGATAAGTGGAAATATCTCTTTCTCTCTCTCTCTCTCATTTTATTTATTTATTTATTTATTTGCTACCTCAAAATCCCCTCTCCCCCTCTTTCCTCTGGGGACCCCAGGCACACATACACACGTGTCCAGTGTGACCCTCACGCCACTAGGTCTGGGACTCAAATTGTGGAGTCCACCACGTGGGAACCAGTTGTCCCAATCTCCATATCACCTGCTAACCCTTCTCTCTTTTTAATCACAAAATTATAATTAACTGTGACTAATTATTCTTGGAACAAAGATCTGATATATTTCTGAGATCCCAGAAGGTGATTATTGTGACAAAATACACAGTGTTCTCATATAGCTTTAAACCAGAAGCAATAAAAGTTGCTATTTCTCACAGCACTTAGTATACATTGTTCGCATCATGCAAAAGTGCAATTTGGTGGGAACTATCCTTGGGGAGACCCTGGCATTGTCTACCAAGGAACCAGCTGGGTACTGATCTAGTTTAATCCACAAATATGTTTTAGGCTAGACAGTCTGAGAAACTGCATAAACTAATGTATGTTTCAAATAATCCTCTCTGAAAATTGCTTCTCCTTCCTGAGTTTTTAATAAATATTGGATGACAAGATGAGAGTGAACTCCCAGCTTAATCCTGCAATGCAGCTATTCTGTGCTGTTTAAATTCAGACCTGTTTCCCTTAACAGACAATGCCAGGGTATTCTGACCTAGTATGAGAGCTGGCTATAAAAAAAGGCTTTCTCACCTATAAGGGAAAAACCAAAGTCAGGTGAAAACTTTTCCCCAGAAAGTTGTTTTGAGTCTGCACAGCACACAAATGAGCTCCTGAAAGGTCACATTCATAGCACAGGACAAAACTAACCTTTTTCTAACTTTGTATTTTCAGTACAGAAAAGTTTAAACAATGTTACAATGAACCTCCAGATAATCCAACTAGATTCAATAGTAATATAATCTTTCTTTTTCGATTTTAACATAATCTTTATAAAAAATAAAACTGTAAACACCAAAATAAAATCTTAATTAAGCACCCTAGAAATCATTAGTTTTAATAGTGCTATTTCCTGCCATACCCTTTAGAAAAAAGTATTTGTACAGCAAGGTTATTAAACAAAGTGAGCTTTTTTAGAAAAAATTTAAAAGATATTTATTTATTCATTCATTTTAATTTGACCAGAGAGGGTCAGAGTGAGAGTGAGAAGGAGAGAGAGAGAGAGAGAGAGAGAAAGCAAGCCTCCAGGTCCAGGACTCAAACCGCAGTCGGCCATGTGGGAGTCCAGCACCCTTAACCACCACACCACCTGCTGGCCCCTAAACAAAGTGATTTTTATAACATTGTTACATATAAATATTAAAAGGTAAAAGATGAGAAACGTTTATCCAATGTAAATTTATTTTACAAATATCGAATCAAACAGAAATTAGCCAAAAGGGTTTTATCAGGAGCTGAGTTTGAGATAATGTGAATTTTCACCTACATATAGGATAGTGCTTGCCTTTCTGTTTTCCACAGCAAAAAGGAGTCGTTCTGCTCCTGGAGCAAAACTTTCCTATTGCTCAAGTTCTCACATGTTCAAAATAGGCATTGATAACAGGAGGCAGCAATGGTCTCATAACCTATTCCTGCCAATAGACTCACAGGTTGAGAAAGCTAAAGCAATAAAAGGGACATTGTTGGTAGACCACAGACAAGCCATATCTAAAGCCTGCCAATCCTTATGGATAGCATCAGTCTGAAAACGAGGGCTCAACATTTGTCAGTTAAGCCAGTAACTTTTTCTTCTTTTTTTAAGTTTGCTATAGGGCACATGTGCTTATGAGGGGTGGGGAGAGAAAGAGAGAGAGAAAGTGACAGGTCACCCCCCGAGGGGGGACAGCCACACTAGAATCCACACACGCCCAGTGTGACTTTCAAGTTGCCAGCCTGGGACTCAAACTGCTCACTGGCTTATGGGCTCCAGAGTCTTAACCTCTATACTACTTACTGGCCATAAACTCATACTTCCATGCCATTTTCCACAAACTTTTTGAAGTACCCGTGTACTTGTCATTGTTTTATTATGAAAATATTAAAATCTACTCTGTTAGCAATTTTCAAGTATATAATGAACTGTTAACTATAGACAATGAGTTGTAAAGTAGATTTCTTTTCTTTTTATTTATTTATTTATTTTTTTTGAGAGGTTTTCGCTATAGGGCACGTGCGCTCTCCAGAAAGACAGAGAGAGACAGAGAGACAGAAAGCGAGAAATCACCCCCCAGGGGGGATGGCCACACTGCAATCCCTTCTCCTCCATTCTCCTCTTGGGATCTTGGGCACGCACGCACATGCGCCTGGCGTGAGTTTAAGCTGCTGGGTCCAGGACTTGAACCGCGGTCAGCTACATGGGAGTCCAGCGACATAGCCATTACACTAACTGCTGGTCCCTAAAGTAGATTTCTTGAACTTCTTCTACGTAACTGAGAGTTTGACTACAGCTTTTGAATGCTCACAGCAATGCTGAATAGCAGCCGGCCATGTGGGATCTGACTCCCTTTGCAGTGTTGAACCACTGTGCTGTGGGGCTAGAACTATAGTAGAACATTGATTAAATAAGTTCAAGAATGCTCATATAATATGGAGACATTAAAATATATGAAAAAAGGTATGTTAAAACAAAAAATTTCAGGGGGCCAGCAGATGGCGTAAGGGTTACGTCACTGGACCCCCACGTAGTTGACCATGGTTTGAGTCCTGGACCCAGTGACTTAAAACTTAACGCCAGGTTCTTGTGCGTGTGTGCCCAAGACCCCAAGAGGAGAATGGAGGAAAAGAGATTGAAGCATGGCTATCCAGCTTGGGCGGTGATTTCTCACTTTCTCTCTCTCTCTCTCTGTCTCATAAGTACACACACCCTATAGCAAAAATCTCTCAAAACAAACAAAACCCAATAAGGTCAGACTTGCCTCATAGCCTACTAGTTAAGGGTGTTGGGTCCCATATGGCCAATTGAGGTTTGACTCCTGGCCCCTAAAGCTCAAAAAACATTCCAAGTGCATGTGTGTATACATGTCTCAAATCCAAACAGATTGGAGAAATGAAAAAGAAGGCATTGCGGTGTGATCGTAACCAACGAGGAGTGCTCTCGCTTTTGCTCTGTCTTCCTGGTGAGCACATGCTCCCTCTGGTAATTAAAAAAATAAATAAATGAAGTCACGTAATGTGTACATACATTCCCAATTTTGAAAAAAATAAATGAACAGCTAACAAAATGAATTGATTAAAAAGAAAAACAGGAGAGAAAAGTTAGAGAAGTAATCCAGAAATTCTGATATTCTGCTAATAAAAGAGATTATAAAAAAATGAAATAAAGTATTTTCAAAATCAAAGGACATAAATCACCATATTGAAAGGATCCAGTGAGGGCACAACAAAATGAATGAAAACAGTCTCCTTCTCAAGAGACATTGTGAAATTTCAAAAGCCTAAAGATATTCAGGGAGAACAGGAAGTCTTGCTATGCTGCTGAACTGTCAACCTAAAAAGAATAAGATTTTTTAGGCTAACAGTGCTTCACAACATTTAACTCCCTTCCTCTGGAGGCAATCAAAAGATGTAGTGTAATTAAGCTATTAGAGCAAATTAGAGAACGCCATGTCATTTGGGAGGTAGGGATAAAAAATAGGAGGTGAAGGAAATTCCCAAAAGGGAAGACAGGGTGGCGCAGGAAGATGAAATTAGGATTATCTAACATACTTAACCGTAGAAAACTGTATTGGAAACTAGTAAAAAATAAAGTAAAATAAAAATAATTGGTTGGGACTAGCAGGTGGTGTGGTTAGGGTGGACTTCCACATAGCTGACCGGTTTGGGACCTGGACATGGCAACTTGAAAATCACACCAGGCAAGTGTACATGCATGCCCCAAATCCCAAGAGAAAAATGGAGACGAGATTGTGGCGTGGCCATCCTTCATGGAAGGTGAATTTTCATGTTCCCTCTCTCAGTCTCTCTCTGGTGCCCTATGGCAAAAATAAAACAAAAAGTGGCAACTCCAAGAAAAAAAGATTGGTAAATCCAAGAAAAATCTGAACCAGATATGTAATTGTTAAGGAAATCAGTAGAACAGAAAGGTAAAAGCAACTTGATGCTTTCTGTCAACCTCCCCTCTCCCCTATTTACCAAAATAACCAATTTTGGTACTGACATACTTTTCACTTGTTATATAACCTTTGAGTTGGACTTTCAGTTACTTGCAGCTGAAAGCCTTCTAATACATCCTAGTCAAGTTTCAGAAGAATAAACTTATCAATGGAATTCATGAGGAAGCTGAGAAAAACTCCATCATTTACCACCTATATAGCCTTGGGTAAATTACTTAAGTGATCTGTTCCTTAATTTTCTCATCTGTAAAATGAAGATAAGTATTGGATCATCGGGAAAGTCATGACACATTTGCATAGAAAAGCATGTCACGACTTTCTTGATGACCTAATAAGTTGTTATGAGGATTAAGTGGTTTTATATAAAAGTACTTAGCTAGGGGCCGGCAGGTGGTTGTGGTGCTAAAGGGCACTGGACTCCCACATGGCTGACCATGGTTCAAGTCCCAGACCTGGTAGATTGCTTTCTCACTTTCCCTCTCTCTCTCTTGCTCTGTCCCTCTCTGGTCAAATTAAAATAAATAAATAAATAAAAATCATTATTTTTTTTTTTAAAGTACTTAGCTAAATGCAATGTGTTATCCTAGATTAGAGCTTAGAATACAAAAAAGAAAAAGAACATTTGTGGGAAAACTAGTAGAATTGAATAAACTCTATCATTTAGATAATATAATTTCTTAATTTTGACAAATGTATTATGTTAGACATTAGGAGAAACTGGTTGAAGGGTACAGGGAAACTTTCTGTACTATGTTTGCAACTTTTTTTTTTTAAGGTTTTTGCCAGAGGATAGGCTGTGTGCACTCACTGGAGAGAGAGAAACAGAGAGACACAGAGAAGGAAAGTGAGAAATCAACCTCCAAGGGAGATAGCCATGCCATAATCCCTTCTCCTCTTGAGATTTTGCACCCAGCATGATTTTCAAGCCACTGTGTCTGGGAGTCGAACCATGCACAACTATGTGGGAGCCCAGCATCTTAACCACTATGCCATCTTCTGGTTCTGCAACTTCTTTGTAAATCTAAAATTATTCTAATATAAAAGATTTATTTAAAAATGTGCTTGACCCCTATCTCCTCTCACTATACACAAAATGGATCATCAACCTAAATGTAAGAGCTAACATCATAAAACTAGAGAAAACACTGGAGGGAATCTTTGGGATCTTGAATTAGGAAATAGTTTCTAAGGTAAGAAATCCAAAGCACAAGCAACAACAATGAAAAGACAAAATGGACTCTATCAAAATGAAACTTTGTGCATCAAAGGGCATCATTCAGAAAATAAAAAGATAACTCACAGAATGGGGAAAAATTTTGAGAAATCTTGCAAATCATATAACTAATAAGAGGTTTCTATACAGAGCATATAGACACCTTTTTTTGGGAGATTTTTGCTATAGGGAGTGTGCACTTGCTAGAGAGACAAAGAAACAGAAAGCAAGAAATCACTCCCCTGGAGTTTTGGCCATGCCAAAATCCCTTCTCCACCACTCTCCTCACAGAACCTTGGGCATGCACGCACATGGGCCCAGTGTGAGTTTTAAGTCACTGGGTCCAGTATTTGAATCGTGGTTGTCTATGTGGGAGTCCAGTGATGTAACCATTATGTCATCTGCTGGTCCCAGAGCATATAAAGAACTCTTACAAGGCCAGCACTGCAGTATAGCAGTTAAGTCCTATGTGTTGGGAGCTGGATCTCACATGGCAGATCATGGTTTGGATCTCAGCCCTGTCAGCTTGAAAAACATACTAGGAGCATGTGCATGCATGGCCCAAATCCTGACATGATGCAGAAATGGAGGAAAAACGATTGAAACATGACTGATTTTTTAAATGGGCATAGAGAAGACTGGGCAGTGGTGGTGTAAAATGTGATGCTCAGTGAGGCTTACCTACATGGGATAGCTTTGGGTTCACATCTGGAGACCTCTTTTAAGTATGCTGGACACACCTGTACCCATGATCTAGGGCTGGCTAAAGATGGGGTGGATTGTGGCATCAAATTGGGGTGCTGTCTCTCTAACTCATGGAAGAAACTAACTTTCTTTAAAAATACGCAAAGGCAGGGACCAGCAGATGGTATAATAGTTACATCACTGGACTCCCACACAGTCGACCGCTGTTCAAGTCCTGGATCCAGTGGCTTAAAACTCATCCCAGGCACATGTGTGTACATGCCCAAGATCCTGAGAGGAGAATGGAGGATGAGGGACTGCAGCATAGCCATCCCCCCTGAGGGGTGATTTCTTGCTTTCTGTCTCTCACTGTCATTTTGGCATGCATATGGACCCTACTGCAAGAATATCTCTTTAAAAAAATAGGCAAAAGCATTTCTCCTAAGAAGATATATAAAGAGTAGGAAAATATAAATCAGAGACACAAATATACCACTTCACACCTACTAGGATGGTTAAAAAAACAAACAAACAATAGTGTTTAGTCTGAAATTATGCTGGGCACATGTGCATGCATGCCCAAAATTCTGAGGAAAATTTCTCACTTTCCTTCTCTCTCTTTTTCCCACTGGTGAGTGCACGTGCATTATGGCAAAACCTCAAATAATAATAATAATACAGTTAAAAAGAAACAAAGCAAGCAAAAATAAGCGTCGATGATGGGACCAGTAGTTGGCGTGATGGGTATGTCGCCAGATTCCCATGTAGTCAACCACAGTTTGAGTTCTGGACCCAGTGATTTAAACTCATGCCAGGTATGTGTGTGGGCATGCCCAAGATCCTGAGAGGAGAACAAAGGAGATGGGATTGCAGAGTGGCCATCCCCCCAGGAAGTGATTTCTCACTTTTTGTCTCTCTCTCTCTCTCTTTTTTTTCTTTTT
>NW_006159453.1:1256246-1292439 GCF_000334495.1 Tupaia belangeri chinensis | reverse complement strand
AGAAACACCCACCCCCCCAAAAAAAAAAAACCCACCAAAAAAAAAAAAAAAAAAAAAAAAAAAAAAAAGTCAATGAGATGTGGAGAAATTAGAACCCCACCATGCACCACTGGCTGGATGGCAAAATACTGCAGACGCCTACAACAGCCTGGGGATTCCTCTATGTTAAACAAAAGACTTACTGGGCCGGTGTGGTGGTGTGTGATGGGAATATACTGTTCAAGCAACTGGATCCATTTGAAGGACTGTGGATTCGGTTCCCTGGTTGGCTCGTGTGCATGCTGGGCATGACCCATGATCTTCGCTGGCTGGGAAGGCTGGATGTTAGGCTGGTGTGAGACCCACTGGGGGTACTTCTGTTTCTTACTCTTATGAAAGAAATGTCTAACAAAAACCACAGTGATCATATGACCCAGCAATTCTCTGAGGTGCATACCCAAGAAACTGAAAACATGTTGACACAAAAACATGTACCTAAATGTAAGAAGCGGCATCACTCATAATAGCAAAGAAATGATGGCAACTCAAAAGTTTAACTTTCTAACTGTTAAAGAGGTAACAAAATGTGGTATGCCTACACAATAGTATATTATTCAGCAAAGAAAAGAAAATAAAGGTATGAATATATACTACAACATGGATGAGACTCAACATTAAAAATATGTATTTAATTTTATGTATTTATTATTTTTTAATATGATGAGAGAGAAATTGAGAAAGCTAGCTGCCGGGTCCAAGGCTTGAACTGCAGTGGACCATGTGGGAGTCCAGTGTCTTAACCATCATGCCACCTGCTGGCACTGAGACTCAAAATTTTGAGTGAAATGCACACAGACCACATTTTTGTTTGATTCCATTTATATGAAATGTCCAGAATAGGCAAATCTATAGAAACAAAAAGCAGATTAGTGGTTGCCAGGGGCTGGGAGGAAGGAATGGCTAGTAACTGCTAATGAGAATGAGGTGTTTTTTGAGGAGTAATGAAAATATTCTGAAGCTAGATAGTGGTGATGATGGTTGCACAACCCTGTGCTCTACTAAAAACCATGTAAACTTATACACTGTATGTAACAGGCTCAGTTTATGGTGAGGGAATTATACTACAATAAAGCTATTATTTCAAGAATGTACGTAGTTGTTGGCTCAGAGTAATTGCTAAGGTTCCAACTACTCACTGCCTCTCTGTAAGGTGTCTTAGTCACGTGACTTATCTTAGCCAATGAAATGTGCCTGGATGTGATATATCACTTCCTGGCAAAAGCTTTGGGAGTTAGCATGTGGTTCACCATATCCTTTTCCCATTTGCTATAATAATCAACAATGTCCAAAATAGAAGTGGCTTCATCAGCCTGAGCCCTAGAGTAAAAGGCCATGTAGAGTGGACAGCAGCCAATTTTTTTTTTTTTTTTTTTTTTTTTTTTAAGAGACAGGGTCTTGCTATGTTGCTCAGGCTGGCTTTGAACTCACAGTCCTCCTGCCTCAACCTCCTGAGTGGTTGGGATGACAGGCTGCTCGTATCATGTGCCACCAACTTTAGATGGACCTGTGTAGCATGAGTAAGAAATTTAAGACACTGATATTTTAAGGTATTTATTTGTTTCTACAGCCTATCCCAACTGATAGAAATAACATTATATAATAGCAACTACTGTTATTGTTACCACCACTAACAGAAATGAATCATTTCCAGTACCATTACGTTGAACGATGTGTTTATGTGGAAACACCATGTAGACAGTGGAGATAACTGACGTGCAGGTGAGCAGTTAGATCAGGAAGAATATTCGAACTGGTGACAAGTTACTGAGTGGCCTGCCTTGGTTCTGGGGAGTTGAGTGTACGTGCACCCCACAGCCTCTCTTTTTAAGGAACTCAGCTAGCAGCAGTAGCTAACACTGACTGCACACTTACTACGTGCCAAGCTGTTCTGGGCTCCAGTGCATGCCTTGTCTCCAGTCTCACCAAAAAGCAGTTTGATGATGAACAAGAAGCATCACCAATTTTGATCCACAAATAAACAATTCTATTTTAGAGAAATTAGTGAAGCAAATGAAAGGTTGTGGGATCTGTTTAAAATAGCTACAGAGTGCCAGGGGCTGTGAGCCAGACCAAACAATACACCTTCCCACACACCCCACTTGGGCCTGTGATTACTCAAATCCCAGCACTGGTCCAGGGAGCTGCTAGCCAGAAACATTCTCCAAAATGCACAACTGGAAGGCAGTTTGCCAGAAAAGGCCAGAGCTGGAGCCAACTTCAGCCTTTGACATTTTTCTTCATACAGTTATGCATAAATTAACGATGGGGACACGGTCTCAGCAACGCGTCACTAGGCGATTTCATCCTGTGCAGACATCATAGACTGACCTTGCACAACCCTAGATGGAAGAGCCCACTACCACCTCAGCTGTTTGGTGAAGTCCAAACTTCCGGGACCACTGCTGCACATGTGGTCCACTGCTGACCAGCACATGACGCTATTTATAAATTTATGCTTAACATCCTGACCCTCTGCTCCCCACTCTGGTTTTCTACCACCTCACCTGGTTGGTTTGCTTTTGCAGTTCCAACAATAGCTCAGCTGGACTGAGCAGGAGAGGGAGAGGGACATGGCTCAGAGACTTCTTTAGGCTGAGCAATTAAGCCTGACTGTAAGTTTATCTGATTTAAAAGAAGCTGTAGAGGCAATCGTTTATTACTTGCACCAAATGTTTTAAAACGCTTTGTAAATGGAGTGTGATTGGTCCAGTCCTGGACTCCAGTGACAGGCATGTGGACAGAAGCTGGACACTGAGATATACAAAACAGAAGTGAAACTGCAGGCCAGTGGGGAATAAGGTGTCATCTCCTCTACCCACAGACAAGATTGGGCAGGTTAGGCAGGTCTACACACACTTCTGCCTTGACGGTAGAGTGCAGCAAGCACGAAGGAGTGGTGGTCCATTCCTGTGGTGGGAAAGGCAGAGGTGATGCCTGAGACCGGGAGAGCCTCTGCCAGAGAGGAAGAAGAACCCCTGGGTGGGAGGAAGGCATGGAGTCTGAGGTGTAGCTTGGCGGGCTGCTCTGCTCTGGTCTGCTGTGGAGGGCTGGCTGCCCCTCCCGCCCCTGAAGCAGAGGCAGGGAACAGCTGGGAGCTCCCAGGTGCATCTCAACGGCCACAGCGTCTCTCAGCCTTGGAGTCTCTCATGTGTACAGTGTGCATTTCCTTTAAAAAAAAAAATCAGAGAAACGGCATTTTTGAAGTCAACTGCTTACTAGTGCTCTGTTCTGTTACTGAGAATGGCCTCCAAGGAGACCTGATGCAGTCTCTGAAAATGTGGCCAGCCCTGGGCAAGGGAGTGATGTCACGGCTTTCTCATTTCACCACATTCAGTAGCCGCGACCTTCTGGGAGTCAATTCAGGAGGGTTTAAAAAGGTTCTTTGGCTCTGAAATCCCCACACTAAGTTTACGATTCTTAATTTCCAAACACTCTTAGTAAAACATAGAGTGCAGAGATGTACCACAGTCCAACAGGTGACGGTGGCAGCTGAGTAGGTCACAGGATGGGAGAGAATGCGGCATAGAACCCAAGAACTGTGGCAGGGTTATGGCCCTCACCCTGCTACACATGCAGGGTGGGGACTTAGAAGGTGTTTCAATCCATTTTTCTGTTGCTATAACAGAACCCCAGAGACGGGGTAATTTATAGAGAATAAAGGTTTATTCAGCTCACAGTTCTGGAGGGGCTGCACTGGGTAGGTGCTGCTGGGGACTCTGCAGTCTGAGGGGATGCAGGGCACCGCACGGTGACAGGGCAAGGGCACAGGTCAGCTCTGGCCTCTCTTCCTCTTCTACAGCCACAAACCTTGGTGTCCCATTCTGATGGATTTATCTAATCCTAATTATCTCCCAAAGATTCCATGTGGGTTTTTGTTGTTGTTGTTTTAGGTTTTTATCATAGGGTATGTGTGCTTGCCAGAGAGGAGACAAAGAGAGGGAAAGTGAGAAATTACTCCTTGGGGGGATGATCACACCACAATCCCTTCTCCTTCATTTTCCTCTTGGGGTTTTGGGCATGCATGCACACGTACCTGGGGTGATTTTTTTTTTTTTTTTGAGAGTGTTTTGCTATAGGGCGCGCGCTCGCCAAACAGACAGGGAGAGAGAGAGACAAAGAGAGAGAAAGCAAGAAATCACCCCCCAGGGGGGATGGTCATGCCACAATCCCTTCTCCTCCATTGTCCTCCTGGGATCTTGGGCACACACGCACACGCACCCGGCGTGAGTTTTAAGCCACCGGGTCCAGGACGCGAACTGTGGTTGACTACATGGGAGTCCAGCAACATAGCCATTACGCTAACTACTGATCCCATGCCTGGTGTGGTTTTTAAGCCACCAGGTCCAGGACTTGAACCATGGTTGGCCATGTGAAAGTCCAGGGCCTTAACCATGACACCATCTGCTGGCCCCAGTCCCACCTCTTAATATCACGTAGTCAGGTTGTTTCCGCCCTATTAGTACCATTCCAATAGCTAGCAAATGTTTATTTATTTAGAAAGACAAGTGCCCCCGAGGGTTTTACACCATAGCCCTTTGCTCAGCTTTCTTGGGCAGCAGGGATCACAGGTTTTAAATGTGTACCTGGCGTACACAGGTTGACCCCAGAACCAAACCTGCGATCTTCCACATGGATCCAGCACCACTGAGTGGCGTGTAACTGGTGTGCCTCCACAGATGCCTGCAACCAAATTTCAACAGGTGACCTTTCTGGGGGACACATTTAAACCCCAGTAGATGGGCAGGGAGCGGGACGGAGTACGAAAGAGGCCCCCCTCCAAGCTTGATGTACTCGCCGAATTCCCATGGCATTGCGTCTGTGCGTACCCTCGTTCTCCCATCCCATCTGGGAGGACAGAAGTTGGTCTGGTTCGTATTTGCTTTCTCTACAGTGTCTGGTGCCAAAGCAGTATTCAATAATTAATGCACTCTGGAGCTAGACAGGTTGCATTGGAATTATGGGCTTTCTACTGATCTGTGTATTTCGCAGGTATTGTTTATCTCATTTAAATAGTGAAGAAACTAAGGTAGTGATTTACTCCATTATTCATTCACTCAGCAAATACCCGTTGAGAGCCAATATGCAAATGAAGGTGTAAACTGCACAAGAGGTTGGACAGTCATCAGTGCTGTGAAGAAAGCCAAAGGTAGGAAGGGGCTCTTTCCCATAGGGCGGGCGCCACCACGCCCCAGGAAGGGGCTCTTTAAAAGCGTCAGAAAAGCCCTCTTGGAGACCTGACACCTGGGCAGAGGCCTGAAGCAGACAGGGGAAGCAGATGTATAGTATCTTACGGACCATTCTAGTAAGGGCGAGGCCCTGGCTGGCTGGCTGGTGTGCACAAGAACAGCAAGGCGGCCGTCAGTTTTGTATTTGTCCAGGCTTAAGGAGCACAATGCTTGAATCCCAGTGTAGTGCCAGAATCTGATGCCGAAACTTTTACTTCATGGGCACTGTCGACTTTATAACTCTCCAGGTTTTACCCTCTCCTTGCAAATCTGTTTGAGTATCTTCTCTTCTTCAAGGTTCAGCCTAGCTGTTGCAATTCTCCTGCCGCAGTCTCCAGAGAAGCTGGGACTACAGGTGTGTGCCGCTGTGCCTGGCCTGTAGGCTGAGCCCGAAATAAAGCCTGGGCCTCCCATGTGGCCTCAGACTGCTGAAGATGGGCCTTGACTATCTTTTTTTTTTTAAAGAATAATTTTATTTAACTTTATTTATTTTAATCTAACCAGAGAGGGAGGGAGAGAGAGATAAAGTGAGAAAGCAAGCCATCAGGCCCGGGACTCCAACTGTGATCGACTATGTGGGAGTCCAGTGCCCTTATCCCCCACGCCACCTGCCAGACCCAGGCCTTGACTATCTTTAATAGGCTGCTTTAAGTTCTTAATATGTCTAGGTTTTTTTTTTTTTTTGAGAGGTTTTTTGCTATAAGGCGCGTGCGCTCGCCAGAGAGAGACATAGAGACAGAAAGCGAGAAATCACCCCCCAGGGGGGATGGTCACGCCACAATCCCTTCTCCTCCATTCTCCTCTCGGGATCTTGGGCACGCATGCACACGCGCCCAGCATGAGTTTTGAGCCACCGGGTCCGGGACGCGAACCGCGGTTGACTATGTGGGAGTCCAGCTACATAGCCATTATGCTAACTGCTGGTTTCCCTTAAAAACTTTTTCATCATTCCAAACAGAAACTCTGTGTCCATTAAATAATAATTCCCTTCCCCTACCCGACTCCTGGTAATCTCTACTCTAGTTCTGTCGCTTTAAATTCGCCTCTTCTAGCTATCTCATTAAGCGAGGACCATACTAGGTGTCTGCCTTTTTCCACTTAACATGCTTTCAATGTTCACCAATACCGTAAGATGAATGGAATTTCATTCTTTTTAAAAAGCTGTGTAACTTCCCGTTGTATTCCCATTGTACATATTTTATTTGTTCATCTGATGAGTATGTTTTTTTTTTTTTTTTTTTTGCCATAGGGTGTGTTCACACATGAGAGAAAGACAGAAGAAAAGTGGAAATCACTTCCCAGTGGGGTTGGCCACATGGCAATCCCTTCTCCTCCTGGAATTTTGGGCATAAATGTACATGCACCTGTGGTTTTCTTTTCTCTCTCTTTTTAGAGAGGGAGTTTTGTTTTAGGGCCCATGTGTTCTCCAGAGAGAGAGAGAGAGAGAGAAAGTGAGAAATCACTCTCTGGGGCGATGGCCATGCTGCAATCCCTTCTCCATTCTCCTCTTGGGATTTTGGGCATACACACATGCACACCTGGTGTGAGTTTTAAGCCACTGGGTCTGGGACTTGAACCATGGTTGACTATGTTTAAGTCCAACAATGTAACCATTACACTGTCTGTTGGTCCCCTCAGCATGATTTTCACTCTTCCAGGACTTGAACTGTGGGGTTGGCCCTGTGGGATACAGTGTCTTACCACCATGTCACCTGCTGGCCCATTTTCACCTGTAGGACACTGAGAATAGTGTTGCTATGAACATTGGTGTAGTGTTCCTGCCTTGAGTGTGTACCTAGAAGCAAAAATCCTACATTTAGCTTTTTGAGGAACCACTAAGCTGTTTTTCCCGTCACTGTACCATTTTACATTACCAGCAGCAGTTCACAGGGGTTCCAGTGTTTCTACATCCTTACAAATCCCTTTGTTTTTTGGTGGCTATTTTTTTTTTTTGGGGGGGGACAGATTTTTGCTATACGGCACATGTGTACAGCAGAGACAGAGACAGAAAGCAAGAAATCACCCCCTGAGAGGGGATGGCCACATCGCAATCCCTTCTCCTCCATTTCAGCTCTTGGGATTTGGGGCATGTATGCATACAAGTCCTGGTGTGTCTTATGTTCAGGATTTGAACTGTGGTCCATCGCATGGGAGTTCAGCGCCCTAACCACCACACCACCTGCTGGCCCTAGTAGCCATCTTAATAGGTGTGAAATGGTATCTCACTGTGGTTCAGGTTTTAACTTTTTCCCTACTAGAAAAAATCAAATTTGTGAACATTTCCAGTAGTCATATATATTTTTATGTGCCTCTTTTTTTTTTCTTTTTTTTACCCACTTCTAAATTTATAGCAGTGGTTCTCAACCAGAAGGGATTTTCATTCTCCATCTCCCTGCTGGTGACATCTGACAATGTGTAGAGATATTTTGGATAGTTACAAATGGAGGAGGTGCTACGGTCACCTAGCGGGTAGAGACTAGGGAAGCTGCAAACATCCTACAATGTACAGGACAGCCTCCTGCACCAAAAATTATTTGGCCCCAAATGTCAGCCATAGTAAGGTGGGTAGGGAACCCTGGATTACAGCTATTCTGTCATATTTCATACTTCTTCACCAAGGGCCTCAAATCTACTTGGGAATAAAGGATATGCAGTGAACTATTGCTTCTTTATTACATGATGTTAACATGGTGATAAAGATGCAGAAGGCATAGCTTTCCTTTTATGATGGCCTCGATACACATGTTCTAATGACTATATTTAACTAGCTGCTAATAATTAATACATGATCTGTGATGAAAATACTACCAACGATATCTTCAAACCTGAAGTTTTTTTTTTTTTTTAAAGCAAAAATGTTCCTGAGGAAACAAATCTGGACATCTGGCCTTTCATGAAACTGAAACATACCGAAAGCCCACCAGTACCAGACTTCTGTGCAGCACGACGTACGTGTGGTGGGACAGGTGGATGCAGTCCTTGTGCCCACGGACCACGAGGCGCACTAATAAAAATCTCGTATCTGTAACTGTGTTTTGATGTCCCTCCCCCATTAAAGTTGAATAGTTTGAGCAAACCAGTTCTTATAAAATGAAGAACTTTAATTGTTTAAAGCAAAGGCACAAGTAAACATTTCAGGTTATCATACAATGTTACAATAAAAAAATTCCAAAAGTAAAGTGAAATACATTATAACTTTGCATCTCTAGTTTACCTAATGTATTATTCTATCGTCTCTTCTTTGGAATGAAAAGAAGGGATAGGTAAATCAGTGGCTATGATATAAAAACCTGGATTATAAATAGTATCCACTCCACTTTTAAGCAGAAATTTTAATTTCAGTGGAATTTAATTAACTTTAAAAATGTACTGTTCTGTTAATGATAGAGCAGCAATAAGTTTCAAGCTAAAACTCATTATTTTAATCAGCAAATCACGGATTTCATAAAATGTTAGCTGTCAGTGTCTGACATTACATGATAATCGAGTTGGTCATGAAAGAGCTTTATCACAACATAATTCACATACTTTAAATTTGAATACTAAATTAAATCAATTATGTGAAAGATAAAGGAGAATGAGGAACCAAATGATTTCTTATGATGTTGGAAATAATAAAGTTAAAAAGGTCTAGACCTAATTTTCAATCCAAGGCACTATCTGGAAAGTAACAAGCTGCATCATGTTCAGAGCTGAAAAAGTTCTTTTCTCCTAAAACAGCTGGCCAGTTAGTGGGAACTTGATTTCTCAATTAGCAAACATTTAGTGCCTACTATCTGGCAAAAAGAAGGAAAAAGATTGCGTAAAATTCCATCTTTGACTTTTTTCCAGGAAGAAAAAATTTACTGTTAATTTTTAAAACGACCGTTTGTTTTCTTGATCTAAAAGTTCTCTGCTTCATTACCTCAGTGTGATTTCCATTTGATTCAGACTGCTTAGGGCCTCTCCTCTAACGTTCCATCCCAGGACTGCCATGACAACAGAACCATTACTATCCCAAGGGAGCAAGCTTTTCTGTTTGAGTCATTTCATTCACTGTCCTTCCAGAATATTCCTCATCTCTAAGTGTTTACCTAAATAACGCTTACATGACACAAAAATATCGGGGATTAAAAAAATTCTACAAAAGAATATGGTCCAACACCTCAAAATCTTGAAAACCAAACACATTAATTTGAGTTAAACGGAGTCAAATCAGTGCACCCTAAGGCCATATCCTAAAGGCCAAGAAGATTTTCTTTTACAGTGTATTTGATTCAAAGATCTTAACTGACAAGAGTGTTGGTTCCAACTTTTCATAGTTCAAACGACAAAGATTAAGGTTTACTTGCCATGATTCTAGTTCTTAATCAGAAGCAGTACTTACGAAGTTCTCTAGGAATATCTTTCAAAGTTTAGAATTCATACAGGATTCTAGAAATGACGGTCTTATTTTCAAATCAAATTATGACATTTACTCAATGAAGCATGCCCTAAAAGTCAACAATGCATACTCTAAAGAACAGTGCTAGGGCTTGGAAGTGCTTTCCTTTCTTTCTCCTCCAAAGGTACAGCTATCCTCCCAGCTTGTCCGATGGAGTCAAAGACTTCATCAAGTACGACAGCTGGTGCACTTTCCACTTTGCATAGTTCTGAGTATACAATCCACTAGGAAATTTTACATTTCCAAATCGTCACCATAACAGGAGAAGCATACCATCTGATGTCCCACTGAGATCCACTAGGAAATTTTACATTTCCAAATCGTGAC
Organism: Tupaia belangeri chinensis; assembly: GCF_000334495.1. NCBI lineage: Eukaryota > Metazoa > Chordata > Mammalia > Scandentia > Tupaiidae > Tupaia > Tupaia belangeri. The sequence continues at coordinate 1,282,425 of NW_006159453.1, read as the reverse complement.
CATAACAGGATAAGCATACCATCTGAGGTCCCACTGGACCAGACTGAAGAAACAGACCTACGTTTTAGAGTATCTACATGAAGGGTTAGCAAACTTCCTGTAAAGGGAAGAACAGTAAATACTTAAGGCTATGTGGGCCACACGGTCTCCACTGCAGTTATTCAACTCTGCCACTGCAGCATAAAACCAGCCATAGACTGTATGGAAATGGATGAGATGGGTGTGCACCAATAAAACTTTATTTATGTTCATCGAAACCTGGATTTCACATGCATTTCATGTGACACAAAACAGTATTCTTTTGAATTCCTCCAACTATTTAAAAAGAAAAAATACAACTGGAATTAGTTGGACCGCTGCAGTTTGCTGATTCCTGGTCTAGATTGCTCAGATTTCTTGATGTGTGAGTCAAAGCAATAATGTTTAGAATCATCTCACTTCGCTGGGGCACTGACAGTCTTCTGAGCTGACAGTACAGAACCCCAAAAGAGAATCTGAAAAGCACTCAACAATTCTAGTAGTATCCACACTCATACACTGTATAGAGCTTATGAGTGCTGAGACACAAATAATATATATATATATATGTGTGTGTGTGTGTGTGTGTATATATGTAAATTTCTATTTATAAGGAAACACATTAAAAATTTAAGTCACTTTGTCAAAAAGGAATTGAGGAATTCATTAGCTGAATCTTTTAAAAAGTTTTGGGGCCAAAGAGATGTGGATTAAAATCTTGGCTCTGGTATTTACTAGCTTGTGATCACAGATAAATTTTTTTTTTTTTCAGGTAAATTCTTAAACCACCAGAATTGTGCCTGATGCTTTGGACACAGAAGACATGTTTTAAATCTTTTTCAAGAAGTCAAAAAGCTATGGAGGTATTGCTAGGAAAGCTTAGTCACAATGTACCACAAGGCCTAACTCTTGGTTTTAAACAAAAAGCTTTTTGTTCCTTCTACTTCGTTCTGTCACATAGCATTTTTTCCTCTACTTGTAACACTGCAAAACTGTGGCGCTATGCATACTGAATTCTACTTTCCTCTTACCTGCAAGGCTATTTTTTTCATAGGTTGCTAATAAAAATGAAAGTGGAAAGTGTCCAATCAATACATTCTTGTTGTCGTTCCATACTGTAAATGTAAGTTGGGCATTTCCTCCAACTTATCAATGACAGTCATTCAATTTTCTAGGGGAAAAGAGTCTAAATGATAAAAAAGGAAGACCTGGCATGAAAAGATTCTTATGGCTTTATATATAGAGAGATTGGGAACTAAAGAATCTGAAGAACGTTTACAGATTATTTTCAAATATAACTGCTGTGTATCTTGAATCTTACAGCCCATTGCTTAAATTATATTAAGTAGAATATTAGCACTAAGTAATATGTGCTATACTCTCTTTAATCATGAAAAGTTTATTAGTTACATACACATGAAGTAGAAGATTTCACCAAATAGTGTTTCTGAACAGGCATCATTTAAGTTATGATCTGCTAGTGTTGAATGCTAAGCAAAGTACTAAGGCTATTAAAATATTAGTGTCTGATTTTATTTTTCAATTTTCAACCTATTATTTACAAAAGTCCTGTTAGAATGCTGAAAGCAGTCACTTTGCAACATATATGTTCCTCATATAAAATGATGTTAAATGTTGGATGGTACAGATTTATAAATATATACAAATAAACACTTTATCTGTAGTTAACCTAGTACTCTGACCAGTCACCCGCACTGGAAACATCATATGCACATACATATTAGAAATTAAAACAAAACTTAAAACTCTTAAGACAGTCATTAATTTGTGTTCATAAAATTATACAGAAAGAAGGCTTTGTATTTGGGAACTTTCAGTGACCCATTAATAAAACTGTAACTTCAATGACTAAAAAGAAAAACAAAAATCCCTGGGCCGGTCCTATAGCACAGTGGTTAAGGGAGGTGGATCCCATATGGCTGACTCGTGGTTCAAATCCCAGCCTCAGTGGCTTGAAAAACAAACTGAGCATGTGTGTATGCATTTCCGAAATCCTGACGGAACAGAGAAATGGAGAAGGGACTATGGCATGACCACATGAGAGCTTTCTCCTCTCTCTCTTTTTTTTCCCTCTGCTGAGTGCCCATTGACATTTATTTTTAAGAAAGTGCCCAAAACACAAAAACAAAAGGAAAATCAGATATATGTCTTGGTCAAATGTCTATAGACGGTCACTCTGAAGACGAACTGATAAACATAAATATATGATTTGTTCACTGAGCATGAAATATTGCACAAGAGCAGTTCTTTTCTGAAGAAAATTCAATCCAGATATAGTTTTAAACTTCAAAACGGTTCCCACATATATAGTTGCATTTTCTATACAAGAAACATTAACATTCGGTAATACTGTTAGAACCTTATTTTACCCATTAACCATATTCCAGTTTACCTTATGGCAATGGTAAGTCAGAGGTGAAGATTTGGCAAAGATAAAAAGGCAGATAAGATTATAAAAATATATATATATATATATATGTACATATGAAACAAATACGTTCCAAAAATCCCTAATCATATGATAACTGATCCCTTAAAGAAACCCAGTCAAGGTCACAGTGATGGTCAGACAGTGGTTGAATATGACTCTCGTCTTCTTGGGGGCCGCTCCTTCGGTGCCACTTGATCTCTCCCTCCGGTCTCCAGCACACTGTCTTCTGTTTCACTTTCACTACCATCTGCCACAGTGGGGTCCAAAGACATTGGGCCAGACTTTCTGTGCAAAGGAAAACCAAGGCCACTTTCCCGTAGAGAAGTATCTATAAAATCTTCATCAGAGGAATGGAATGATTCATCATCTCCTATTAAATGGTTGACAATGTGGATTCCATCAAAAGGAGGTTGGCCTGAGAAGCCCCTCTGGCCTTTTAGGCACCTGAGCTGTTGAAATAAAATCCAAGTTAATATATTCATATTCCAATGGGGAAAACGCAGACCTCAAGAAGGCACATCTTTCACATTTAAAAAAGAAGGTACCTAATCTTTTTCTCTTTATAGATGTAATAACAACTACCAACTTTTGAGTGCCTTCTATATGTTATATAATGAGCACATTACCTATTTAATTGAATCATCACAACAATCTTATGAGGCAGATTTTATGGATTTAGGAAATGAAGATTTGGGTAGAGTAACTTGCTAATAAGGACATGTTACTAATAGCTGAGCTTGGATTAAAATTGAGTCTTCATTATACTAGAGAGAATACAATGAATCCCATGTACTTATCACCAATTTCAACAACTAATATATCACTGACACTGACACGCTCACATTATACCCTCCATAGATTATCTGAGAATAAGGACATGTTACTAATAGCTGAGCTTGGATTAAAATTGAGTCTTCATTATACTAGAGAGAATACAATGAATCCCATGTACTTATCACCAATTTCAACAACTAATATATCACTGACACGCTCACATTATACCCTCCATAGGTTATCTGAGGTAAAATCCAGATATCCTATCATTCTACTTTCAAATGTTTTAATTAAGTGTACTTCTAGAAGATATGAACCTGAAGACCATACTCTTCTTTAAAAATTTTATTTATTTATTTTTATTTGTTATTATTTATTAATTTTAAAATTTGACTATAAAGAGGGAGGGAGAGAGAGAGAGAGAGAGAAAGGGAAAGGGAGAAAGCAAGCAGCCAGCTCTGGGACTTGGACTGTAGTTGCCCATGTGAGTCCAGCACCTTAACCACCATGCCACCTGTCAGCTCCAAAGACCATACTCTTAACACATTATCTTGAAAGTATGCCTCCATAATTCTGAATGACAAAAATGATTTACAAATCATTACAATTTGTTAAAAGTCTCCAACCTGTTATAATACTCCAAAGACTACTAAATAGTACCACTCACAGAGCAGGTAGAAATGCTTCTTCCCACTCGTGGTATTTCCTTCTGGAATAGGAGAGTGCCAACCACAAATAATATCTCTGTGTTCTCTCTCCAACTCCTCCTGGGGAGAAGTAACCTCTCTCACTGGGAACGAAGAATGGCTTTCAGGACTCAGCTCTTTTTTATCTTCCATCTTTGTGGACCAAGTTCCACTCCTCTCTCCTTGGAGTTTTCACAGGGCTAGGCCCTCATGTGAGGAGGTAAAATGCTACCTGGTACTGAGTGGACAAGTTTAATTCTAGAATTCAGTATTGAAAAACTATTATCACATCTAAATCTAAACCATATGTATCAGGATTAAAACCATTTGTATCAGGATTACAGCTAATATTTTTCATCACTTACCACTTTGATTTCATTAAACCCACCACCACAGATACTAACACTTCTACTAACATGTAATTAAGACACCAGACCAGTCTACCAATGTTATTTTGTCCCCTGTTTCCTTTTTCTCCTGCACCACAGATATTATTCTACAATAAAGCAGAAGGGAAAACAACTACTAAAAAACAAAGATTATCAATCAAATATCTATCTTGACTATTAAAAGTCTTGCTTAATGGGGGGGGGGGAGGACTAGCAGGTGGTGTATGGTTAGGCTGCTGGACTCCCACGTCGTTGACTGTGGATTGAATCCTGGACCTGGTAGCTTGAAAATCAAGTTGGGTGCATTTGCATGTATGCCCAAGATCCCAAAAGGAGAATGGAGGAGAAGGGACTGGAGTGTGGCCACCCCCCCGGGAGGTGATTTCTTGCTTTCCGTCTCTCTGGCAAGCACACATGCCCTACAGCAAAAATCTTTATTGAAAAAAAAAATAAGAAAGAATCTTGCTGGGGCCAGCAGGTGGTGTGGTGGTTAAGGTGTTGGACTTTCACCAGGCCAGACCTCGTTTGAGTCCCAGACTATGCAGCAGCTTTCTCACACTCTCTCTTTCTCTGCGTCTCCCTCTAGTGAGCATGTGTGTCCTGTGGCAAGTAAAATAAATAAATAAAATAAAATAAATGATTCTTAAAAAAAATCTTGCTTAAATGTATACATTTTCTATCCTTACGATTATCATTGATCTTCATCCCTGCTTCTCAGGGACAAACTGCTAGTCACTTACTGTCTTTCAACTCTTGAGATAAAGACAATGCGAAATACTCAGGAAATATTACATATACTTTCAAAACTAACGGTCCCAAGAATAAAGGCATTACAGCCTTGCCATAATACCTCCCAGCTTTCCTGACAGACTTCCAGGAAGAAATGGAGAAACTTCAGCATTTCCCTGCTTGTATGTGACAACAGGAAACAAGAGGGACGCTGGGACTCAGTACAAAAATGTCTGGCCCAGGCAGACCAACTATAAAGAAATTCTCGTGTCATGGATCAAGAGAACAAAATTCTAGTGAGGTACAATGCAATTAAAATAAAACTTCTCTCCCTGGCAGAACAGAGGGGACCCAAACGTGGACTGAACATTTAGGGAAAGTGTCAAAGAGCACCACAAAGACCTCCTCGAGGCTGTGATACCACTACATCATTACAACTGCCACGTTCTGATGCAACATCCTATCACTACATTGCAACACAAGATTTATAGCTCCAAGTGTTAAGTCAGTTAATCTCTTCCTTTCTCTTTTTTCTCCAGACACTTTTGAAGAAATAATATGGAACATGTGTTGACCTTCTTCCTGGCTGTTATAAAGGAGGAGTATGGCAGAAGAACCACAACTTCCCAATGGTTTGGAAAAGCTGTGGCTTTCCTTTGCTCTCACAAAATATACTGCAATTAAAACACTGAAGCCTCATATCAGATGTGATTAAAGAAAATTAACCATAGGTCAAGGGGTCATTTTTTTCCCTTTTGTTTAATAGAGATTTTTGCTATAGGTTGCGTGTGCTCCCCCGAGAGACATAGAGAGACAAAGAAACAGAAAGCAAGAAATTGCTACCCTGGGAAGATGGCCACACTGTAATACTTTTTCCTTCATTCTCCTCTTGAGATTTTGGATACGCATGCACATGTGCTCAGTGTGAGTTTCAAGCATCCAGGTCAGGGACTCGAACTGTGGTTGACTACATTGGGAGTTCAGCAATATAACCGTTACTCCATCTCCTGGTTCCAAGGTGGAGGGGAGAGTGTCATGGTTTTTAAACATCAAAGGCAAAGCCTAACACATTTTTATTTGAGAACTGGTAGTACAGAGGAATTTTTTGGTAGACAGTAAAAAGGTAAGGGACTATCTGGTAAGACTGAAGCTCTCTCTTAATCATCTCTTGGATTTAGGAATGGTCATACTGATTCTGAAGATGGGAGAGGCCAATTATGGCCAAGGAACTCCAGGGTCCTGCATACACAGAGTATGGACTAGAAAGAGTTGTCAGAACTTCAGGCAGGGGCATGTCCTGGGGAAGCCCCCATCCTGTCAAGACTGGTTTGGCCAGAAGGTGTCCAGAGCCTGGCTGTCTACAGTATAGGATCCAGGTGCTTGGATCTAAGCGCTGTACTTCTTACCATTGCCAAACTTTCAGAAGCTAGTTATATTTAAAGAACACAAAAAGCAGACAATCAACCTTCCCATGCCCCCTTCTCTCCAAAACAACAAACCTTCATAGGTATTCTTGGTAGCAAATTAAGATTAATTACCATTTTTCAAAATACGGTTCATTGATCATCTGCATCAGAACTGAGGATAACTGTTAAAAATGTAGACTCTTGAGACCAGTAGATGGCATAATGGTAATGTCACTAGACTCCCACATAGTTGAGGGCGGTTCAAGTCCCAGACCCAGCGGCTTGAAACTCACACTGGTGCGTGTGAAAGCATGCCCTAAATCCCATGAGGAAAATGGAGGAAAAGGGACTGCAGTGTGACCATTCCCCTTGGGAGGTGATTTCTCACTTTCTGTCTCTCTGGCAAGCACACACATTATAAATTATATCTTGAAAAAGCTTAAATTTTTTTTTTAAAAAAGTAGAACCAGAAAAATAAACCAAAACAAAAATGGTATTTTATAATTTTCCTGATAAGACTATCTTGGAAACTTGTGAAACATAACACGTCCCAGTCTTTTTTTCGGTTTCCACTCCAGAGGAGAAACCTGGGAAATGGCATACTTAAGCACCTGTGTTTGTTATTCCTCTGTGAATGGTATTTATATAGTCTTAATGATGTAAAGGTAAACTAATAATAAAGATCCTGAATGTTAATCTAATAAAAAAACATTACATTATATTAGTAGAATGAGGTGAAAAGTGTATGTTCACAGTGGGAGTAGGGAGAGTAAAAAAAAGAAACACTTTCCCATGTAAAGATACCAACGTAGTATCCCTAAAACTGAAAAATGAAGAATTAGGAATTAGGAAATAGTAGGCTTCAAGGAACAAAAAGTGTGAGATTCACAAAAAGAAACAAAGTCTTTTATTCTTTGATTCTTTAAATTAAGTGCAAAATAAGGGCAAACTTTTTTTTTTTTTTGGAAGAGGTTTTCGCTATAGGGCATGTGCACTCGCCAGAGAGACAGAGAGATAGAAAGCGAGAAATCACCCCCCAGGGGGGATGGCCACAGCGCAATCCCTTCTCCTCCATTTTCCTCTTGGGATCTTGGGCACGCACGCACACATGCCCGGCGTGAGTTTAAGCCGCGGGGTCAGAGACCTGAACAGCAGTTGACTACTTGGGAGTCCAGCGACATAGCCATTAAGCTAACTGCTGGTCCCGAGGGGCAAACATTTTTGAAAATTAAAAACACTCCAGGAAAAAAAAAAAGTGCTTCATCTGAAATTCAACAATAGGGGTCATACAGGAGCAGCGAAACATGATGCTCTGTGAGGCTGGCCCACTGGGGAGGTCCTAGATTTGCATCTGAAGACCTCGCTCTTTATACCTGACACTCAGGGCCCATAGTCCAGGGGCTGGCTAAAGCTGGGGGTAGATTGCAGGGTAAGACACTGTTGGGTGCTCACTCCCTTTCTGCCTCTCTTGCTATTAAAATAATAAGTGAACTTTAAACATTTTATAAAATTCAACAAAAAGGACCTGAAGCTAAAACTGAGTTCCGGTTTCTCCAGTCCTACTATTCCACATAGGTAACTACTATTGAGGATCTGGTGTGACCAATACTGATTTCTGTTTTGTTTTTTGGAGAGTTTTTTTATGCTATAGGGCATGTGTGCTTGCCAGAAAGATAGAGACAGACGGAAAGCAAGAAATCACTCCACAAGGGGATGGCCACACTGCAATCCCTTCTCCTCCATTCTCCTCTCGGGATCTTGGGCACGCACACATGTATGCACGGCTCGAATTTAAGCCACCGGGTCTGAGACTTGAACCACAATCGACTACATGGGAGTCCAGCGACATAGCCATTACTCCATCTGCTGGTCCCACCAATACTGATTTTTAATTTGTGTTAATGTTGTATAGGCTAGTCTTCCAATTTTTTGCTTCTTGTTTTAGAAGTAGCCTCTCCAACTGCTGATTAATATCAATTGATGTTAAATCATAATCAAATATTGTCACAAAATTATCAATGATTTTGTGTATTTCCTTTTTGGTGGACATTTTCACAGACAGCCTAACAACATAAACTACTAACTGGGGCCAACAGGTCGTGTGGTGGTTAAGGACACTGGGTTCCCACATGGCTGATGGTGGTTCGAGTACCAGATCTGGAATTCTTAAGAAAAAGAAACTACTAATTAACTGTCAGTCTTCTATGTAATTTTAGTTTTAGTATATATCTACTACATAAACAAAGTATCAATTGAACACAGTAAGGATAATGCGATTCTAATCCATGATCCTGAGATAATCCATAAACATCTTAATATATCTTTTTTTTTTTTTTGGAGAGATTTTCACTGTAGGGCGCGTGCGCTCGCCAGACAGACAGAGAGAGACATAGAGACAGAAAGCGAGAAATCACCCCCCAGGGGGGATGGTCACGCCGCAATCCCTTCTCCTCCATTCTCCTCTCGGGATCTTGGGCACGCACGCACACGCGCCCGGCGTGAGTTTTAAGCCACCGGGTCCGGGACACGATCCGCGGTCGACTACGTGGGAGTCCAGCGACATAGCCATTACGCTAACTGCTGGTTCCCATCTTAATATGTCTTTCAAGATAGTTTTTCTAATCTTATTTTCCAAAAATAGGCCAGTTGATACACATACTGGTTTATAACTTTCCACTTCACTTAATAACTTAGCATAAACATTGGTGTCATAATTTCCTTTCCTTTCCTTTCCTATTCTTTCTTTTTTCTTTCTTTCTTCTTCTTTTTTTTAATGTAAAGGTTTACTTATTTCTTCCATGACTAAAAGAAAGCATTTCCAGCAGGGTCCTGATGCTCTGATCCACCTCCCATTTTGGCCAGTCCTGGATTCACGGGCAGGCGAGGGCTCTGGATACTCAACAAGGTCTCATGTGAACCTGGAACTTTTCCATGTGGCTCAACACTACAGAGTGCTATTTTACCACTACGTCATATCTGGTCCCTCATGATTTTTCAAGGTTGCATGGTAGTTCATTTAGGAGTACACTGTCATACATCTGCTTAACCAATCCTCTCACTGGAAAATTTGTTTGCATCGTCTCTGTGTTATAAACAGCAATGCCATGACATATTTGAACTCACAGCTTTGCAGAGTTGCCTTATTTCTTTAATAGATATAGCCAAAGTATAAAATATAGCACAAGGGTTGCAACATCCTTTTTGTTTGTTTGTTTGAGATTTTCACTATAGGGCATGTGCACTCATCAGAGAGACAGAGAGACAGAGACAGAAAGTGAAATTAACCCTCCAAGCAGGGATGGCTATGCTGCAATCCCTTTTTCTCCATTCTCCTCTCGGGAATGTAGGCATGTAAACACACACAGCCTGGCATGAGTTTTAAGTCGCTGGGTCTGGCACTCAAACTGTGGTTGACCACATGGGAGGCCAGCAACATAAACATTATACCATCTGCTGGTCCTTCCGTCAACATTCTTAAGAACCTTTGATTTTTATGTTTAAGTTGCCTTCCAGACAAGCGGTAAAAATGTACCCACTTGGTGCCAGCAGGTGGCATGGTGATTAAGGGGCTGGACGTCCACATGATCAACTGTGGAAACCGATGTGGTCAAGCCCTGGGCCTGGCAGCTTGCTTTCTGATCCCCACCCCCCCTTTCTGTCTCTCTCTGGTCAAATTAAAAAAAAAAAAAAAGATGATAAATAAAGTTAAATAATTCTGGAGATGAGTAGGTGGCATGGTGGTTAAGGCACTGGACACTCTCACATGACTGACCACGGTTTGAATCCTGGACTATGGCTTGCTTTCTCACTTTCTCTCTCTTTCTGTGTGTCTCTTTCTGGTCAAATTAAAACAAATGAATGAATAAATAAAGTCAAATAAGTAATTCTTTAAAAAAAGTTAAATAATTCTTTTAAAAAATTTACCTATTCAATGACATTGCCTGAAATGTTCTAGTTTTTCTATAATTTTGTACTGTTTTGCAATTTTTTTTGAGAGTATTTTGCTATAGGGCACGTGCGCTCCCCAGACAGATAGAGAGAGACAAAGATACAGAAAGCGAGAAATCACCTCCCAGGGAGGATGGCCACGCTACAATCCCTTCTCCTCCATTCTCCTCTCGGGATCTTGGGCACACACACACATGTGCCCGGTGTGAGATTTAAGCCACTGGATCCGGGACGCGAACTGCAGTCGACTACGTGGGAGTCCAGTGACATAGCCATTACACTAACTGCTGGTCCCCTCTTTTGCCTTTTGATGGTTTTTTTTTTTTTTTTAAATTCATTCAGATAAGTAAAGGTTTTTAAACTTTTGATTATGGAATATTAAAAAAAAAAAAAACCAGAATAATTCAGTGAACTTCCATGTTGCCATCACCCAAATGCAACAATCATTGAACTATAGCTATTTTTGTTTCACTTTAACAAAAACATACTGCCTATCCCTTAACCAGAGAATTCTGAAGCAAATGAAAAAGGACTTTGAAGTGATCTCATTAAAAAAAAAAAAAATGATAGGGGGTGTGTGTACCCACCAGAGAGAGAAAGAACACAATCCTCATGGGGAATGGCCACACTGTAATCCCTTCTCCATTTCCCCCTCCTTTAAGACTTCTGGGATGCATGCACACCTGTCTTGCGTGTTTCTCAAGCCCTCAGGCCTAGGGCTCAAACCATGCAGTTGGCCATGTTGGAACAAGCCATCATAATCACCATGCCACTTGCTGGTCTGACACTGGCCTTTTAAACTGGAAAATTTCTTAGACATATTACATAATATAATTCTGCCCTTCCGATATTTTATATTTATATATGGGTAAGTAAAAATAAATAAAAACAAACTAATTGTTATAATCTTTGTTTCCTTCTAATGAATGCCATCTAGTTAACATTTTTAAAAAGGGAACAGAAGTTAGCGTAAAATGGCTATGTCGCTGAACTCCCATGTAGTCGACTGCGGTTCGCGTACTGGACCCAGTGGCTTAAATTCACGCCAGGCACGTGTGCGTGTGTGACCAAGATTCCAAGAGGAGAATGGAGAAGGGATTGTGGAGTGGCCATCCCCCCTGGGGGGTGATTTCTCGCTTTCTGTGTCTCTGTCTCTCTGGCGAGCACACGCACCCTATAGCAAAAAATCTCTCCAAAAAAACCCAAAAAACATTTTAAAAAAAAGAATTCAGGGACCAATAGATGGCATAACGGTTAAGTCACAGGACTCCCACACGGTAGACATGGTTGAGTCCCGGCCCGGCAGTTTGAAACTCATGCCAGGCTTGTATGCATGCATGACCAAAATCCTAGTAGAAGAAAGGACTGTGGCATGGCCGTTCCTCCTGGGGGGGTGATTTATTGCTTTCTGTCTCTCTGGCAAGCACATGCACCCTATAGCAAAAATCTCTCTAATAAAAAAGAATCATAAGGGGCCAGCAGGTAGCATGGTGGTTAAGATGATGGACTCCTACATGACTGACCATGGTTTGAGTCCTGGACCTGGAAGCTTGCTTTCTCACTTTCCCTCAGTCTCTCTCTAGTGAGTGCATATGCTCTATAGTAAACTAAAAATGATCATAATAAATAAATCTTTTTTTTTTTTTTTGAAATTTTTGCTATAGGGTGCATGCACTCGCTGGAAAGACACAGAGAGAAAGCGAGAAATTGCCCCCCGGGGGGATGGCCACACTGCAATCCCTTCTCCTCCATTCTCTTCTCAGGATCTTGGGCATGCACACACATGTGCTTGGCGTGAGTTTAAGCCACTGGGTCCGGGACTCGAACCGCGGTTGACTACATGGGAGTCCAGTGACATGGCCATTATGCCAACTGCTGGGCCCAATAAATAATTCTTTAAAAAAATTATAAAAATAAAATAATTCATTTTAGGTATTAGATTTATAAAACATTTACTGAGAGAGTCATAACTACCAGAGAGGATCTCACTGACTATTCAATTGAGTAAGTTGCCTCGGAGTCCTCATGCGGAAGGAATGTTGGTGATGTTAAGAGTATCTTTCTGACTTTCTAATTCTCTAGATAAGAAATTCACAAATTTTGATATGTATAAGAACCAGCTGGCTTTATTTTTAAAAAAATACTGATTTCTGAGCCCTACCCTCAGACACCAGGTTCAGTAGGCAGGACTTACTTCTATAAATTTATATCTTAAATGAGTGCCCCAGATGATTCTGAAGAGGTTGGCCCACAGATCACACTTTGAGAAACACTGCTATAAGTGAACTGCATTTAAGGACCGGACTATGAGGACCATGTTAGGAAAACGTGGTAAAGGTAAGTAAACTTGGACTTAGGACCAGCCTTGTAGCTGAGTCACACATGACTGACCAGGCAATGTGAATCCCAGACCTGGTGGCTTGAAAAGCACACTGGGTACATGTGTGCACGCCCCAAATCCCAGCTGGGTGGAAAAGTGGAGATGGGATGGCAGCACGGCCATGCCCCATTAGGAGCTGCTCCTCTTTTTCTCTGCCAAATGTGCAAACCCTCTGGCAATTTTTTTTTTTTACAAAAATTTCTTTTTAATTTGTTGCTACTATCTTCACACTCTCATATTCTAAAATTACTTTGCCCTAATTGTGAGTACACAAAGAACTAGGGAAAAAAGGCAAATCAAAATGAATAAAAACATGAGGCTAGTAAATATCTCTTTTAAGGTATGACCTATCCTTTAGGATTTATAGACACTATTATCATTTAGTTTCAAGTCAGGAACCAATGAGGTTAGGTGTTTTGTGGGATTCATCACCGAAGAGCACAACCCACATCAGACAATTCAATGTCTCAGTCAAAGGACTGAGGCAAGAGAGCACAAGTGTGTGTGTAAAACAGCATCAGAGCCTTCACTCTTCTTCCTACCAAATGTCAACATTCGGGTTCAAGTTCTGTTCCAAGGATCTGTTTCTTATCCAGGTGACAGACCATACATATCCTTTAAAGAATAACATGTCTACCCTTAAGAACACAGTCTCAGTTTATGGACCTCAACAGCACTAATTACTTCTATTTTTGTTTGTTTATGATAGACATTTATTTAAAGTAATATACCTACAGACCAAATTATTTTTAAATTAAATTTTTCAGGTTCAACCCCAACTTCATAAAAAAACCTTTAAGAACGACTGCATCCACAACTGCAACCTAGTTACTTCTTTGCCCACTATTCTCTTTTCTTTCCCGAATAACCTTTTTCAGATATGGTTCAAGGTAGAAATTATCCTCCTCGCATTTTGTCCATTCCTCTTTTGGCAAGATCTGCTGCTTCATGGTCAGGTCCAGGGCTCTCTTAATGGGAAACATCCTGTCATTATAAAGGTGCTCAGGAAGTCTTCTTCTGGCTTCCTTCACATCTTCATTCTCATATATCGTATCATCTTACATTAACCCCAGTTTACTGAATCCTGCAGCATCGTAATGCCATTTTCGAATACCATCCAGCCACCGCCCTGATGCTGAAACGGCTGGCCTGCTCATCATTTTGACCCGAGTTGCAATAATTACTTCTTAAGTGCTATTTTGATTAAATGACTCATGTATCTTGATGTTTTTTGTCTTGGTTAGTAATTTTAGGCTAATTTTTGCAATATCCTTATAAAATCTTAAGATTGAAATTAGTATGTCAAAAGAGACTGGGGGAACCAGCGGTTAGCATAATGGCTATGTCGCTGAACTCTCATGTAGTCAACCACAGTTCGAGTCCCAGACCCGGTGGCTTAAACTCACGGCGGGGGCAGGGTGCATGTGCGTGCGTGCCCAAAATCCAGAGAGAATGGAGGAAAAGGGATTGTGGCATGACCATTCACCCTTGGGGGAGTGATTTCTCGCTTTCTGTCTCTCTGTCTCTGTCTCCTTCTGTCTTTCTGGTGAATGCACACGCCCTATAGCAAAAACCCTCTCAAAAAAAAAAAAAAAAAGACACTAGGAACCATTGCCACATTTAAAAAACATTCCCAATTGGTCACTGGTCCAACTAGTCTACTCACTGCTTCTTTTGAATTCAGACTCTCTCATTAGAAGAGTAGAAAAGTTTTACAGCAATTGTGATCTAGTTTTAGACAGGTGTCAGAGGACAATCTTTAGAGAAATTCAGTTTTAAAACATCCATACTCACAGATGACACATCTGTCTCTGAAGAACAGTCTTTCTTCTTCTTCTTCTGTTTATTTTTTTTCTCTAGGGCACATGTGCTCGTCAGAGAGACAGAAAGTGAACAATCACCCACCAGGAGGGATGGCCATGCGTAATCCCTTCTCCTGCATTCTCCTTTTGGGATCTTGGGCCCATGCGTGCCTGGTGTGAGTTTAAGTCACCAGGTCTGAGATCTGAACTGTGGTTGACTATGTGGGAGTCCAGTAATATAACCATTAGGCCATCTCCTGGTCCCGTAAAGAATAGTCATCCGAAGACTCGGAGTAGGGTCCTGGTTTCTCTCTGAATGATTGAATCTGTACCTTTATTCTCCCTGGTTAGAAAGTATCACATGATGTCACATATCTGAAAAGCGTTATTAAGTAGACAGAGAATGCGCTTCAAGTATGGAGGCATTTTTTCAGCAGGTGGTGTAATGGTTAAGGTGTCAGATCCCACATGGTAAACTCTGTAGTTAAGAGTGTCAGACCCTGCAGCTTAAAAAACATGCCAGGCGCATGTATGTGCATACCCAAAATCCCAGAAGAACAGAGGAGAAGGGACTGTGGTGTGGCCACGCTCCCTGGGGGTGATTTCTCATTTTCCCTCTGTCCGTTTCTCTGGCAACCACATACGCCCTATGACAAAAGTCTAAAAAAGGAGAGCATGATAGGTCTGAAGAACTGTTAAGCAACTGCTATTAGGATACTATGGTGTTGAGGTTAACACACTGGTTAGGGTTTCATGAAATCTTTTATGAAGTATTTCTCTGTAGCATGAGACAGAGAAAGGAAGTGAGAAATCATTCTCTAGGGAGGATATCCATGCCGCAATCCGTTCTTCTTCAGTCTACTCTCAGGATTTAGGACAGACATGCACATATGCCCAGCATGTTTTTCAAGCTGCCAGGTCCAGGACTGCACAGTCAGCTATGTGGGAATCCAGTAGCCCCAACCTCCATGACACCTGCTGGCCCTCATTCCATGTTCTTAAAAGAAAACACGACATTGAATTTTCAGCTATCCAATTATGACAGTAAAGATGTGGAATCTTGTACATTATTGGCAGGAATGGAAGTTGGTACAAGAACTTCGGAAAATGGCTTGGTAACATCTACTAAATTTGAACATCTGCATATCCTATGCCTAGAATAACCATACATTTTAGTTTGCTTGGGACGGTTCTGGCTTATGCCTCTTATGTCAGTGTAATTATTAACAGTGCCCTATTTTCATTCTCAGAAGTTCCTGGTTTGACAACCAATTATTACAGTCATTCAGCAATTCCACTCCTAGGATTATGAACAACAGAAATAAGTACAATCGACCAAAAAAATTTTAACAGGGTTCATAATGGTTTATTCACCATAACCCAAATGGAGTAATCCAAATGTTTCTAAGTGCTAGAATAAATAATTACTATATATTCATACAACAAAATACCACTATACAGTAACAAAAGTGAACAGGCTACTGCTACATGGAAGAACATAGGTAAATCTTACTGTGCTGACAAAAAGTAACCAAACCCAAAACAATTCATGCTATATAGTTCTGTCCATACCAGGTAAAAAAAAAAAAATTAAAACATTTTAAAAAGAAAAGAAAAAACAGGCAGAACAAATTCGTGATGTTAAAAGTCAGGAGAATGAAAAGAGAGTAGTTAGTGGGAGGAATGAAGAGGGGGATTCTGAAACGTAATTGTTCTTGACCTGGGTGGTAGTCACTTAAGCATATTCTTAGGATAATTCATTAACTTATGACTGATATATATTTTTCAGTATAATCTATACTTCAGTAAAAATGTCTACTAAATAAAAGCCTAAAAAATAATATCTATGGAAATTGTTGGAAAGACATAAAATTGCCATCTATTCCTCTACTAGTATTTCTTTCTTTCTTAAGAGAAATTTATTTTTTGTTTGTTATAGAAAGAGTACACTCGCCAGAGAGACAGAAAGTGAGAAATCACCCTCAGATGGGATGGCCTCCCCACAATCCCTTCTCTATTCTCCTCTTGGGATTTTTGGGCACACCCCCCCGCCAATCCCTTCTCTATTCTCCTTTTAGGATTTTGGGCACACATGCACATACTCCCAGTGTAAGTTTCTAGCCACTGGGTCTAGGACTTGAACTGCAGTTGACTACATGCATGGAGTCCAGCGACATAACCACAATATCATCTGCTGGTCCCCTCTTCTAGTATTTCTAAGTTTTACCTTTGGATCTCACCAGATGACCCTAAGTTATATACTCAGAATCCACTGTTATAGTTCTTAACATTGTTCTTACAAAGATGTTAGGTCATTAGTCTAGCACTTACCACTTAATGCATTCTGCTCTCCTATTAATGTGGGTTCATAAGAGAAATTTCTTTCAAAATTTAGAGACAAGAAAGGAGTAAATGGTTTGGTTTTGTCTTACTTATTTGTGCAAGAAATCTTCAACATATGTTCCTTACACAGCTGACTACTATATACGTGACTCTTTGATAATGTATGCATTTTTGTGTGCTAATATAAACTGATTTTACTAGATTTTGCCTTAAAATTGATTAGAATGAATCATATAATATTGCCATTATTTTAAGTGAAAGTCAAATATAAGCAATCTAATTTGATTTAACCTAATATCCAGTTATTTTTGTATTACATGAGTTCATGCAAACTGCCTCAAAATCTTTGAGTAGTGGGGCCAGCAGATGGTGTAATGGTTATGCTGCTGGACTCCCATGTAGTCGACCGTGGTTCGAGGTCCAGACCTGGAGACTTAAAACTCACACCAGGTACATGTGTGTGCATGCCCAAAATCCCAAGAGGAGAATGGAAAAGAAGGGATTGCGGTGTGGCCATCCCCCTAAGTGTGTGTGTGTGGGGTGATTTCTTGTTTGTTTTTATTTTGTCTTTCTCTGTCTCTCTGGCAAGCACACATGACTTACAGCAAAAATCTCTAAAAAAGAAAGAAAGAAAGACACTTTAGAGTAGACATGCAGGGCAAATCTGTAAACATTTATCAGTGCATATTAAGCTTGTTAGTGTCAATTATTTGCTTGATTGTGTTCCATGGATAAGGTCATCAATTACACATTTGAATATGCTTTCAAATTTATTGACCACTTGGACAGTAATAAAGTAGACTAACCAGAACAAAATCCCTAAATAATCTAACAACAAAATAAGAATGAAGGAAAAACTGCTTTATTTTAAAAGTTTTTGTTTTCCAGTGTTATTCTGATATAAAATTAGTTAAAATAACATTATATAAGCCATATTTTATAACTTTATAGCATTTAAAATAAATCAATGGACATATTTTCATAAATACATTCATCAATATCATACTAATTACTAACACACACATATGATGGAATATATATTTATAAATAGATTTTTTTTCTTTTTCCAAATTATATAATTTGATACTGGAGCTACAGATTTAAAATAAGTACTATCAGGAAAACCAGGAAATAATTGGTTGCTTTACATAGAGACTCTCTTCTGTTAGTTCCTTTGTAGCAGAAACTGTTCCCTGAAATTTTTATATCCTAGAATTTAGCATTCTGACATAAGTGTTCATCTGCATAAGTTAGAGTAGATAAAAAAAGTTGATAAATTTCATGGAAAAGAAGGCAGGATGCTTGAAAAAGCCCTCAGTTACTGATTTACCTCATCCTTTTAAATGCTAAGTGAGAGTAATAACAAGCAGACCTGGAAGCGCTAGCAGACAAGACCCAAATAACATATTAGCTCTTACCTGGAGTGGGCTGTTTCATCATGTTATGCATTAAGAAACAGAGTAAAAAAGTAAAAAAAATGTGGAATGTAATTAAGTAATATTTAAAGACATGTGACACACCACAATTTTAAAAGGTAACAACTATTTCAACAGAGACTGTAATGCGCCAACACGGAGATAAAATTTAGAATTTCTCTACGTGTATTAAACAAGGCTGGCTAAAAAAAGTATTTTGTGATTAGAAAAGGAAAGTGATAAGTTAGAATATTATACAACTTACAGAGAATAAAGCACAAAATTCAGTATAGTTAATGAGAAAACAGGAAACTGAACTGTCATGTTCATAGTCTGATGAATATAGGTTTTGACAGGAAACAGCAGTTTCTAACTATATGATAGTAAAAATTTAAACACTAAAAAAAAGACTATTAAAACTTATTATGGCTATGCCAAATTAACATTATTACATTTTAAAAAATTAATTAATTAAAATTTGACCAGAGAAAGTGAGAAAGCAAGCCCCAGGTCGGGACTCGAACCGCAGTCAGCTATGTGGGAGTCTAGTACCCTTAACCACCATGCCACAAGCCGGCCCCAATCACTAAAATTTAAAGCAGGGAAAATCTGCAGAATAAATGTTCTGAAACCTCAAAGTACTGTATAATTATTATGGATATATAAATACTTAAAATTTTTTTCTTTTATGAAACAGAAGTGTCATATTAGAGTTTTTGTAGCCTTTAAATATAGGTTCTTAAAAAATAATGGAGAAATCTGAGCTGAGGAAATGTGATCACCTGGGCTAGAGTCCATGTGGACAGGAGAACGCTCTCTACGTGTTCTTCCAGCATATTACAGGATATTGGTAACTTGAAAAAAGTTAGATTTGGTTTGTACACTTGATTTTAACTTCAATTCTAACATCTGGGGTTAATGGAATTAATACACTTTTACATTTTATATGATGCTTTACAGTTAAAAGTGCTTTCATGCATGCCATCTCTAGTTACTCCCCCCCCCAAAATGATTGGAGCTTGCATTGTGCAGACTATCACCACTTTCTGAGATTCAAAAGAATAAGAGGAAGGACTACACTGGGTATTTTGAAAGACAATCAATCCACAACAAAGTGGAAAAAAGTCATCCACACACCAAAAAAAACCCCTAACCAAATGTACTTTGATCACTACTAGACAGGGTTTAAACCATTGAAGTGAGTCATGTGATACCAAGTGAACTGCAAAACAGTTGCAGTAAGTTTCCAGGACTGAGTCATATCAGATTATAAAAGCTCCTTTTTGTACATTTGGGTTTGTATACTCAATCTTTGTAACACAGAGCCACAGCTTTTTAAACTAAATGTAAATGATGTACAATATATAAAAATTGAAATAACTACATTATGCTTTTATGAGAAAATGGGTGTAATGTCTAACAATTGTATAGATTTGTATTTCTAAGTTCTAGGGGATTTACTTTTTTTTTCTTCCCCCAGAATTTGGTCAATAATTTCGTTAGATTTCTTATAGAATACTTTAAATAATAAGTATAAAATGGGAAATGGTGTGCTAACTTTATTTTTAATGATCAACTTCTCTAGAAGCTAAGTTATGAACATGCTGAAGTTTAAAACAAGTGACAAGACTGCAAACCAAAGATTTCCACAGAACCAGAACAGGAAACCAATAAAAGCAATCAATCAGAGGTCATGACTTCTTGATGACTGCGTTTCATAGACAAGAGCCAATATTCTAGTCTATAGTATTTAAAAATTAAACTAAGCTTGAAAATTCAAGAATTTTATTGAAATAATACTAAATAAACAATACTGAATATGTTTTTTGCTTTGCTAAGTAAACCATAAAAAAATGAAGTTCATTTAAAATCTTGAAAGTTGTAGATTCTATGCAAAATGTTTAAAATGCAATAGTTAAAACCCTTTTAAAAGCAAGAAAAAATATATATCTTCACTAGTAAGTAAAAAAAAAAGTGGAAAGGAAAGTTTGGAGTTGAAGAAACTTACAGTGAATACTTATTACCAGAGCAGGAGAGGGAGAAGTTATTTACAAAAAATTCTTAGTCTTTCTATAACGCATACTTAGATCTATCCAGTGTTCTGGGCAAACAAAACGAAACTGTCACTGAATGTCCTCTTCCTGGCAGGTGACGAGTCTAGATATAATTGAAACCACTAACATGGTAATGTCAATGGTGATGAGGCTAGGAATATATAAAGGTCTATGTAAATTTATGACCAATTACAGGAAATAAATCACTTCACACTTGTTTCACTCTGAACTTTTAAAGCTACATCAAAGTAGCATGTAGAGTTCATTTGATTTAACCTTTAACTGAAGCATTAAAAAAAATTCAAACCTTTAGCAAAACACCTTCATTAAAATGAACTACTTTTCTATCTGGATTTCTGTTGAGAGGAATTATTGTTCTTTAAAGGTTTATCATGAATTTTATCAGTCCATCTAGTCACCTAACCCAATGTGTGCTGAGGGCAACCAGTGCTGTATTAGATGCTGGAAAGACAAAGGCAAATAGTAAGACTTCTGCCCCGAGTGTGTTAAAAGTCTGGAGGGCAAGGCAAAAACAAGCACAACCCCAGCACCAATCAGCCACATCAAGTAAATCCACAGGAGAAGCAAAGTGAACTACAGAAGGGAGACTTCTTACAGAAGGAAGATGATGATGATGCTTGAGTTGGGTCTTAAAGGATGAACTGATGGTGTACAGAGAGGAAATCCAGAGAAAATGTGAAGGCCAGATAATACTGTGCAGGGTAACTATAAGTGGTATGGTGTGGTTGGATATGGGACTCAAGATGAGAAAGATGACAGACAAAACTTGAAAAGCAGGGCCTGAACTCTGAAGATTCTTATGCCATGCTGGAGGATTATTTGCAGAACTTTATTATGAACGCAGTGGGAGAGTCGATGAAGCAGGGGAGTAGTGTCATTTAGATGTATGTGTTGTGTAGTATGGTTGGAATAATAAAAGCATTTATTTAACTCTGTCTTAGGTACTGTTTTAAGTGCTCTCCTGGTATTCACTTATTTAACTCCCACAATAACCCCACACATAAGATAACTGAGGGACAAAGGTTAATTAATTTGTCCAAAGTAACACAGCAAGAAAGTGGTGAAGCTGGGATTCACACTCTTGTCATTCTGGATTCAGAATCAGTGCTGTTATGTTTTCCTGATAAGTCTGGTCTGTTAGGAATAGCTGAGTCTTTTCATAGTGTTCACCCACCCATTAATATTCCCCAGTGTCTACCATGTACCAGGCACTGTCCCAAGTCTGGTATTATCTAATGAGGAGATACAAACCATTTAAACATTTAGAAATAAACTGGAATGTGCGATAGTAAGCAGAATTAACAGAAAATAAAGATCAATTCACACAAGTCTAAGTATGATATGTTGCAATTGCTAAGTACCATGGTCCTAATTAGTGGCTCAATAATAATGATCCTAAGGTTTCTTTCTTTTTTCTTTTTTTTTTCCCAAGTTGTGCTATAGGGTGTGTGTGATAGCCAGAAAAAGAGAGAAAGAGAGAAAGGAAAATTAAAAAAAAGAGAGAAGTCTGACCTCTCCCCCTTAAGGGGGATGGTATGCTACAATCTCTTCTCCATTCTCCTCTTGGGATTTTGGACACACATGTACATGCACTCCAAGTGTTTTTCAGGCTGTCAGATCTGTGACATGAACCACACAGTTGGCCATGTGGGATTCAGCCATCTTAACTTCCATGGCACCAGCTGGTCTCATGATCTCGATTTTATTTTTAAAATAATTATTTAATTTTATTTATTATTATTTTTAAAAATTTGCTATTGTGCACATATGCTGTCTAGAGACAGACAGACAGACACACACACACACACACAAACACACAAACACACACACACACAAAGAGACAGAGAAAGTGAGAAAGCAAGCTACCAGGTCTGGGACTCAAACCACAGTCAGCCATGTGGGAGTTCACTCCCATGCCACCTGCTGTCCCTGATCTTATTATTACTTTTTAAATAATTATTTTATTTATCATTATTATTTTTAAATTTTACCAGAGGAACAGAGAGAAAGAGAGAAGGAAAGTGAGAAAGCAAGCCATATAAAAAATTGCATATATGTTTATACATAAGATTTTTTAAAAGACTAATAGACTCCATCCACGGTCCCCAGGTTAGGAAATTTTCTAAAAGACAAGGACTATAAAATGCTATGTGTTGTGTAGTATTTTGAATGACTTTATTGAGATATAATTCACACCCTAAGCAATTCACCCATTCGGAATGTATAAATTAATGAGTTATAAAACCATCACCACAAGCAATGGTGGTGTTGTGACTAAAGGCACTGGACTCCCACATGGCTGACCAGGGTTTGCGTTTCGGACCTGATGGCTTGCTTTCTCACTTTCTCTTTCTTCTCTGTCCCTCTCTGGTAAAATAAAAATAAAATAAATAAATAAAGACAAATAAAATAATTCTTTTTTAAAAAAATTTTTTCTTTGGTGGGGGGGAGATTTTTGCTATAGGGTGTGTGTGCTTGCCAGAAAGACACAGAGAGACAGAAAGCGAGAAATCACTCCCCAGGGGGACGGCCACACTGCAATCCCTTCTCCTCTGTTCTCCTCTTGGGATCTTGGGCACACATGCACACACACACACACACACACACACACACCTGGTGTGAGTTTAAGCCACCGGATCTGGGACTCGAACTGCAGTACACTACATGTGAGTCCAGCGACATAGCCATTATGCCATCTGCTGGTCACCCCCCCCCAAAAAAATTGTTATTACCCCAAAAAGAAACCACACACTTCTCAACTGTCACCTTCTAAATCCCCTCTCCCCTAACCCTAAATGACCATGAATCTACTTTCTGCCTCTATAGATTTCCCTATTCTTGACATTTAATATAATTGAACCCATACAACATGTAGCCTTTAGTAATTATTTTAAATTATCATCATCCAAGTTATAACATTTGTCAGTACTTCATTCCTTTTGTTGCTTTATTCCATCATATGGATATGACACATTTTACCTATGCAGTTTACTGACACTTGATCTCACTTTTTGGTAATTATGAATAATGCTTCTATGAATCTATTTTAGTTTTAGTGTGGAAATGTTTTCATTTTACTTGGTTATATAACCTCGGGGTGAAATTTGTGTGTTATAGAGCAACTCTATGTTTAACCATTTGAGGAACTGTCAAATTGTGTTTCAAAGTGGCTGTACCATTTTATATTCCCACCAGCTGTAGATGAGAATTCCGATTTCTCCAAATATTTGTTGCCAATATTTGTTGCCATCGCTCTGTCTGGTTAATAGCCACCCCAGTAAGTGTGAAATGGTATCTCACTGTGCTTTTTAAAAATAACTTTAGTGATAAGAGAGCACACATGCGTGTGCATGAATGTGCACATGCAAGGCACAAGCACATGCAAGGCAGACAGGCTCTTTACAGGTCTCTGCCATGCCACAATCCCCTTCCTTCAGACCTTCAGGCTGCCAGGATCCTGAGTGTGCACGCACATCCAGTCCTTTGAGGCCAATGGAGCCAGGAGCGCAAACTGTGGTTGGCATATGCCTTCGGCTCTGCAAAAGGAATGTTCACAAACTGTCACTGAGGCGGGGCCTCACTGGGATCTCAGTTTGCATTCCTCTCATGGCAAATTATATAGGGCACATTTTCTTGTACTTATTGAGATTTGTATATCTTTCTTGGAAAATGGTCTATTCAGATCCTTTACTCATTTTACAACTGAATGACTTATCTTTTTATAGTTGTGTTATAAGTGCTCTTGATATGGGACCAGCAGTTAGTGAAATGGCTATGTCTCTGGACAGCCATGTAGTAAACCGCGGTTTAAGTCCCAGACCCGGTGGCTTAAACTCATGCCAGGCGCATGTGTGTGCATGCCCAAGATCCTGAGAGGAGACTGGAGAAGAAGGGATTGCGGGGTGGCCATCCCCCCTGGGGGGGTGATTTCTCACTTTCTGTCTCTCTAGCTCTCTCTGTCTTTATGGTGAGCGCACACGCCCTATAGTAAAAACTTCTCCAAAAAAAGAAAAAAAAGGGGTGGGGGGAAAAAAAATTTTTCCTCCAATTATGTAGATGGTCTTTTCACTTTCTGGTGTTTTTTGAAACAAAACATTTAAATTTTGATAATCAGTTTATCTATGTTCTTCTTTCTGGCTTGTGCTTTTTGTGTAATATCTAAGACCAGGGATTTTTTTTTTTAAAGATTTATTTAATTTCATTTGTTATTATTATTTTTTTAATTTGACCAGATGGAGACAGAGAGAGAGAAAAAGAGAAAGTGAGAAAGCAAGCCGCCAAGTCCAGGATTCAAACTGCAATTGGCCATGTGGGAATCCAGTGCCTTTAATCACCACGCCACCAGCTGGCCCCAAAGACCATGGATTTTTAAATAAGTTCCATGCTCTCTTCCTATCAAAACCAAGGCTTAATCTAGAAACTCAACTATAGCAGCCTTTGACTTATGTATTTTTTTCCTTTATCATGGTGTGGGTTGCAATAACTTTTCTTTCATTTTTCTTTTTTATTTGCCAGAGGACACATGCACTTGCCAGAGACAGAGGGAAAGTGAGAAACTATCCCCCCATGGAGGATAGTCATGCCATAATCCCTTTTCTTTCATTTTCCCTCCTTTAGGGATTTTGGACATACAAGCACACATACTCAAGAGTGTTTTTCAAGCTGCAAAGTCAGGATTTGAACCATGCAGTTAGCCACATAGAACCCAGCTGTCCTAACCAACATGCTCTTTTTTTTTTTTTTTTTTTTTTTAATTGACAATGACTTTGGCTTAAAATAAGGATCACATTCTGTTTTTCACTTTTAGTATAGTATTTAGAAAATTACATGAGAGATCAACATTTTATTATAAAATAGGATCTATGGGGCCAGCCCATGATGTGGTGGTTAAGGTGGCTGGATTTCACATGACTGACTATGTGGTCTGAGTCCCAGACCCAGGGGCTTGAGAGACACTCTGGGCCATGTAAGTATATGTCCAAAATCCCAAGA
Source organism: Tupaia belangeri chinensis (assembly GCF_000334495.1). NCBI lineage: Eukaryota > Metazoa > Chordata > Mammalia > Scandentia > Tupaiidae > Tupaia > Tupaia belangeri. The sequence continues at coordinate 1,257,016 of NW_006159453.1, read as the reverse complement.
GAAGAATAGAGTCGAGAAGGAATTGTGGGATGGTCATCCCCCCCGGGGAGGTGGCTTTCTCACTTTTCCTCTGTCTCTCTCTTTCTCACTCTCTCTCTCCGTGTCTTTCTCCAGCGAGCACGTGCCCTATAGCAATAACTGAAACAAAAAACAAAACAAGAATCTGTGTTAGATAATTTTACCCAACTATAGGATAGAGGTAGGCTAGGCTCAGGTATCAGTAAGTTACGTCCATTAAATGCATTTTTTTCAAAAGTTTAAGTTGCTTCCTGAGAGGAGGGCACCTTCAACAGGATTTTTAAATGACAGTACTCCTCTCAGTCTTCCACGCAGCAAGTCTACACATGGAATACCTACAAGAATGCCCAGCATGGAGCTAGGATGCAAGATGGGCACCTTCCTATATGGCCTCCAACATCATGTACCAATGCCCCTACTGCCTGTGAAACTGTAGCTTGTCCTAAATGCATCTTGACTTATATTTTCAATTTAAAATGGGTTGATTGGGATATAACTCTATTATAAGTTGAGCAGCATCTGTATTTTCTTAGTGCTCCACAGAAGAAAGTCAGAAAACAATAGAATTGTTTTCTGGTTGTTGTTGTTCTAGTTTTAAAAATATACTTAAAGAAAGATATTTAAAAATAAGATATTTTATATATTTATATGTATATATTTGTATATATATAAACACACACACATATACATACATATATATATATATATATTTTTTTTTTTTTTTCACATTTTTGCCAAAGGGTATGTGTGCT
>NW_006159453.1:1252808-1255360 GCF_000334495.1 Tupaia belangeri chinensis | reverse complement strand
TAAAAAAAAGAGAGAAGTCTGACCTCTCCCCCTTAAGGGGGATGGTATGCTACAATCTCTTCTCCATTCTCCTCTTGGGATTTTGGACACACATGTACATGCACTCCAAGTGTTTTTCAGGCTGTCAGATCTGTGACATGAACCACACAGTTGGCCATGTGGGATTCAGCCATCTTAACTTCCATGGCACCAGCTGGTCTCATGATCTCGATTTTATTTTTAAAATAATTATTTAATTTTATTTATTATTATTTTTAAAAATTTGCTATTGTGCACATATGCTGACTAGAGACAGACAGACAGACACACACACACACACACAAACACACAAACACACACACACACAAAGAGACAGAGAAAGTGAGAAAGCAAGCTACCAGGTCTGGGACTCAAACCACAGTCAGCCATGTGGGAGTTCACTCCCATGCCACCTGCTGACCCCGATCTTATTATTACTTTTTAAATAATTATTTTATTTATCATTATTATTTTTAAATTTTACCAGAGGAACAGAGAGAAAGAGAGAAGGAAAGTGAGAAAGCAAGCCATATAAAAAGTTGCATATATGTTTATACATAAGATTTTTTAAAAGACTAATAGACTCCATCCACGGTCCCCAGGTTAGGAAATTTTCTAAAAGACAAGGACTATAAAATGCTATGTGTTGTGTAGTATTTTGAATGACTTTATTGAGATATAATTCACACCCTAAGCAATTCACCCATTCGGAATGTATAAATTAATGAGTTATAAAACCATCACCACAAGCAATGGTGGTGTTGTGACTAAAGGCACTGGACTCCCACATGGCTGACCAGGGTTTGCGTTTCGGACCTGATGGCTTGCTTTCTCACTTTCTCTTTCTTCTCTGTCCCTCTCTGGTAAAATAAAAATAAAATAAATAAATAAAGACAAATAAAATAATTCTTTTTTAAAAAAATTTTTTCTTTGGTGGGGGGGAGATTTTTGCTATAGGGTGTGTGTGCTTGCCAGAAAGACACAGAGAGACAGAAAGCGAGAAATCACTCCCCAGGGGGACGGCCACACTGCAATCCCTTCTCCTCTGTTCTCCTCTTGGGATCTTGGGCACACATGCACACACACACACACACACACACACACACCTGGTGTGAGTTTAAGCCACCGGATCTGGGACTCGAACTGCAGTACACTACATGTGAGTCCAGCGACATAGCCATTATGCCATCTGCTGGTCACCCCCCCCCAAAAAAATTGTTATTACCCCAAAAAGAAACCACACACTTCTCAACTGTCACCTTCTAAATCCCCTCTCCCCTAACCCTAAATGACCATGAATCTACTTTCTGCCTCTATAGATTTCCCTATTCTTGACATTTAATATAATTGAACCCATACAACATGTAGCCTTTAGTAATTATTTTAAATTATCATCATCCAAGTTATAACATTTGTCAGTACTTCATTCCTTTTGTTGCTTTATTCCATCATATGGATATGACACATTTTACCTATGCAGTTTACTGACACTTGATCTCACTTTTTGGTAATTATGAATAATGCTTCTATGAATCTATTTTAGTTTTAGTGTGGAAATGTTTTCATTTTACTTGGTTATATAACCTCGGGGTGAAATTTGTGTGTTATAGAGCAACTCTATGTTTAACCATTTGAGGAACTGTCAAATTGTGTTTCAAAGTGGCTGTACCATTTTATATTCCCACCAGCTGTAGATGAGAATTCCGATTTCTCCAAATATTTGTTGCCAATATTTGTTGCCATCGCTCTGTCTGGTTAATAGCCACCCCAGTAAGTGTGAAATGGTATCTCACTGTGCTTTTTAAAAATAACTTTAGTGATAAGAGAGCACACATGCGTGTGCATGAATGTGCACATGCAAGGCACAAGCACATGCAAGGCAGACAGGCTCTTTACAGGTCTCTGCCATGCCACAATCCCCTTCCTTCAGACCTTCAGGCTGCCAGGATCCTGAGTGTGCACGCACATCCAGTCCTTTGAGGCCAATGGAGCCAGGAGCGCAAACTGTGGTTGGCATATGCCTTCGGCTCTGCAAAAGGAATGTTCACAAACTGTCACTGAGGCGGGGCCTCACTGGGATCTCAGTTTGCATTCCTCTCATGGCAAATTATATAGGGCACATTTTCTTGTACTTATTGAGATTTGTATATCTTTCTTGGAAAATGGTCTATTCAGATCCTTTACTCATTTTACAACTGAATGACTTATCTTTTTATAGTTGTGTTATAAGTGCTCTTGATATGGGACCAGCAGTTAGTGAAATGGCTATGTCTCTGGACAGCCATGTAGTAAACCGCGGTTTAAGTCCCAGACCCGGTGGCTTAAACTCATGCCAGGCGCATGTGTGTGCATGCCCAAGATCCTGAGAGGAGACTGGAGAAGAAGGGATTGCGGGGTGGCCATCCCCCCTGGGGGGGTGATTTCTCACTTTCTGTCTCTCTAGCTCTCTCTGTCTTTATGGTGAGCGCACACGCCCTATAGTAAAAACTTCTCCAAAAAAAGAAAAAAAAGGGGTGGGGGGAAAAAAAATTTTT
>NW_006159453.1:1249990-1252721 GCF_000334495.1 Tupaia belangeri chinensis | reverse complement strand
AACCTCATGTGCCTTCTTATTCTGAGCTGGATTTTTTTTTTTAAAGATTTATTTAATTTCATTTGTTATTATTATTTTTTTAATTTGACCAGATGGAGACAGAGAGAGAGAAAAAGGGAAAGTGAGAAAGCAAGCCGCCAAGTCCAGGATTCAAACTGCAATTGGCCATGTGGGAATCCAGTGCCTTTAATCACCACGCCACCAGCTGGCCCCAAAGACCATGGATTTTTAAATAAGTTCCATGCTCTCTTCCTATCAAAACCAAGGCTTAATCTAGAAACTCAACTATAGCAGCCTTTGACTTATGTATTTTTTTCCTTTATCATGGTGTGGGTTGCAATAACTTTTCTTTCATTTTTCTTTTTTATTTGCCAGAGGACACATGCACTTGCCAGAGACAGAGGGAAAGTGAGAAAGTATCCCCCCATGGAGGATAGTCATGCCATAATCCCTTTTCTTTCATTTTCCCTCCTTTAGGGATTTTGGACATACAAGCACACATACTCAAGAGTGTTTTTCAAGCTGCAAAGTCAGGATTTGAACCATGCAGTTAGCCACATAGAACCCAGCTGTCCTAACCAACATGCCACTGGCTGGGGCCGGTTTTTTTTTTTTTTTTTTTTTTTTTTTTTTTTAATTGACAATGACTTTGGCTTAAAATAAGGATCACATTCTGTTTTTCACTTTTAGTATAGTATTTAGAAAATTACATGAGAGATCAACATTTTATTATAAAATAGGATCTATGGGGCCAGCCCATGATGTGGTGGTTAAGGTGGCTGGATTTCACATGACTGACTATGTGGTCTGAGTCCCAGACCCAGGGGCTTGAGAGACACTCTGGGCCATGTAAGTATATGTCCAAAATCCCAAGAGAAGAATAGAGTCGAGAAGGAATTGTGGGATGGTCATCCCCCCCGGGGAGGTGGCTTTCTCACTTTTCCTCTGTCTCTCTCTTTCTCACTCTCTCTCTCCGTGTCTTTCTCCAGCGAGCACGTGCCCTATAGCAATAACTGAAACAAAAAACAAAACAAGAATCTGTGTTAGATAATTTTACCCAACTATAGGATAGAGGTAGGCTAGGCTCAGGTATCAGTAAGTTACGTCCATTAAATGCATTTTTTTCAAAAGTTTAAGTTGCTTCCTGAGAGGAGGGCACCTTCAACAGGATTTTTAAATGACAGTACTCCTCTCAGTCTTCCACGCAGCAAGTCTACACATGGAATACCTACAAGAATGCCCAGCATGGAGCTAGGATGCAAGATGGGCACCTTCCTATATGGCCTCCAACATCATGTACCAATGCCCCTACTGCCTGTGAAACTGTAGCTTGTCCTAAATGCATCTTGACTTATATTTTCAATTTAAAATGGGTTGATTGGGATATAACTCTATTATAAGTTGAGCAGCATCTGTATTTTCTTAGTGCTCCACAGAAGAAAGTCAGAAAACAATAGAATTGTTTTCTGGTTGTTGTTGTTCTAGTTTTAAAAATATACTTAAAGAAAGATATTTAAAAATAAGATATTTTATATATTTATATGTATATATTTGTATATATATAAACACACACACATATACATACATATATATATATATATATTTTTTTTTTTTTCAAATTTTTGCCAAAGGGTATGTGTGCTCATTTGAGGGGTAGGGAGAGAGAGAGAACAAACTCTCTCAGGGGAATGGTCATACTGCAATCCCTTCTCCTCCATTCTTCTCTCCTTTCAGGATTTCAGTCACTCATGCACAGGTGCCCAGTGGTTTTTCACCACCTGGGTCCGAGACTTGAAACATGTAGTTGACCATGTGAGAACCCAGCTGCCTTAACCACCATGTCATTGGATGTTCTGCAAATCATGTATCTTATAAGGGACATACATATTTAGAATACAAATAACTCTTATAACAACTAAGTTATTAAAAAAAAAACCAACTAATTCAATATGAAAACTGTCAAAGGATTTGAATAGACATTTCTCTAATGAAGATGTAAATGGCCAACAAGCATATAAAAAGATGCTCAATATCATTAGTCGTTAAAGGACTGCATATCAAAACCACAATGGGATGTCACTTCATACTATGATGGCTTTCATCAAAAACACTAATAATCTGGGCCGGCATGTGGTGTGGTGGTTAAGGGTGCTGGACTCCCACATGGTCGACTATGATTCGAATCCCAAACCTGGCAGCTTGCTTTCTCATTTTCCCTCTCCGTTTCTCTCTCTTACTCTGTCTCTGGTCAAATTAAAAATGAATAAACAAAGTTAAATAAAATAATTCTTTAAAAAATAAGTGTTATCAAGGATGTAGAAAAATTGGAATCTTCATACACAGCTGAGAGGAAGGAAAAATGATACAGCTTCTTTGGAAAACAGTTTGGGAGATCCTTGAAGGATTAAAATAGAGTTACCATAAGATCCAGCAATTCCATTAACAAGTCCATACACAATTAAATGTGTATAGACTTGAACATGAACATGTGTTCATACACACACATACACACACACACACACACACACACACACTCACATACATACATACCAGAGATAGCCATTTAGTGGGTATGTTTCCAGTGGAAATGGTGCCAGATTGAAAATAAATAAATTTCTACTTAGGAAACAGACATAATTTTTTTTAAAAGGATTATTTTACTTAACTTACTTACTTACTTACTTACTTTCTTTTCTTTCTTTCTTTCTTTCTTTTAATTTGACCAAAGAGG
>NW_006159453.1:1225612-1249932 GCF_000334495.1 Tupaia belangeri chinensis | reverse complement strand
GCAAGCTGCCAGGTCCAGGACTCAAACTGTGGTCAGCCATGTGGGAGTCCAGCGCCCGTCACCACCATGCCACTTGCCAGCCCCAAGACATCATTTTGAATTGACTAAAAAAAAAAAAAAAAATCCAACAATCTAAATCCACATTTTTTTGTCAATAGAAAGAAATGGTAGCTACCTCTTATACCTGAATTTTAAATAGGTAGATATTTGCAATAAAAAATGTAATGCTTGGGGCTGGTAGGTGGCGTGGTAGTTAAGGGTTCTGGATTCCCACATGGCCGACTGTGGTTCGAGTCACTGACCTGGTGGCTTGCTTTCTCACTTTCTCTGTCATTCTGTACCTCTCTGGTTGAATTAAAATAAATAAATAAAGTTAAATAAAGTTCTTTTTTTTTTAAAAAAAAAAGTAATGCTTTACATTATAGTATTTTAATAAGTAAAAGGAGATGACTTTATCTGTAGTATTTACTTTTTTCAGAAACTATAAGTCCTGATGGAAAAAATAATACTTAAAATATATAATAAATACATATACCCACATTCCCACACTTTCTGTCACTGAACACAAAATACGCTTTCAAATAGAGAAGGTCAATACTCCTCTTCCTCCTCCTGAGGCGTGTACAAGCTGCTCAGTTGAGATTGGGCACTTGCAAACCACATGACCTCATGAATGCTATCTTATCATATCACAGGTTCCTCAGACTGACCACAACAACTTAAATCAGACAGGCAGCAGAGAAGCACGGACTCTCTGACACGTACTATTGGTATGACATTTTCAGCTGTCCAGCTTGTGGGGAGTAAAAATCTGATTATCTCAGGACCAACTGCATCTGTGAGATATGGTTCATGAAAAAGCACATGATTTACTGCTCTAAAGACTCCCAACCACAATTTAAAATATGTAGTTTTGTAAATCTGAGAGAACTAGTTATGTTTTATCAACTCACTTTTAATTGACACTTAGTAAATTAGTGGAACATACTTTCCAACATTCTCAGTCTGGAAAACTATTGATACTATTGTCATTGTTTCTTTTAAAAACTAGCACTTTAAAATGAATTACTTGATCCAAAAGAAATAATGTTTTTAATGTGATTGATTATATTTTTAAAATTCCAGTAGAGTTGAAGAAATTGGACTTTTATCTTTAATAAGATAGAGCATTAGCTTAGTGGATAACAACACAACAACAGAATACCTAAATTAGTCTGATAAGATTCAAGTTGGCTCTGAAACACATGATATGGACCCAGACCTCAAAAGGAAAATAATTCAAAACGTTTTCAAAATATAATCAAGGAAGCAGATTGTATTTGACAGATTTCCTCATTTGATAAAGAAAGCCTTACTTTCAGCCATCAAATCAATCTCTATGAATGCTATTCTCAGTAGCACACACTAAAAACAAAAAGAAGTCTCTCTCGCTCTGGTTTCAGAGGTAGGTGTTCCTCTCCACTGATTTCCCTCCTACTTTTATAGCGCTCTTCATGGTCTGCTTTGTGAATTTTTGTTTTTAGTGTGTGTGTGTTTTAAGGTAATGGCCTTGTTGTCATGATCATCTCTTTTTCAGACACAGTCTCACTTTTTTGTCCAGGCCAGCCAGGGGATCATAATTTTCTTACCTTAGCCTCCTGATTTATAGACACATGTTGCTATGCCTAGCCTTTAGGTTGGACTGCAAATCAAACCAAGGCCTCCCATGTGATCCTGGTCTGCAGAGCACTGCGTCTCAGCAGCATGCGCTACCTTTTCTGGGCCCTTTGTGAGTTTTTTACTTGCCTCCAAACCTTTGAATGTAAGTCTCTCTGCCTGAAACATCCTTCGACTCCCCTTTTCCTGGCTATCTTCTACTCCTCCTCTAATACACAATATAGGCAGCCCCATGACAAAGAGATTTCCTGAAATGTTTTTCTAGGTCATAGCACCAAAATAGCACTGCCTACAGTGACTGCTTTTCCCTACCAGTCTGAACTCCTTAACAGCTGGAACTATGGCTGCCAAATACCTAGCAAACCACTGGGATACAAGGGGCTTTAAAGACCATTTATTAACAGGCTGGCCCCACAGTGCCGTGGTTAAGCATTGTATACGGAAAGTTGGATCCCACATGGCTGACTGCAGTTCAATCCTGGTCCTAGCAGCTTGAAAAACTTGCCAGGTGTTGTGTGTGTGCTTGCATGCCCCGAATACCGATGGGATGGAGAAATGGAGGAAAAACAATTGCAGCATGACCATGCCCCATTAGAAGATAGTTTCTCTCTCTGGTGAATGCACACATCCACTGGCAATACCATAACAAACAAAACAAACTACCAACCTTTTAGTATAAATAACTTTGGGAAGAAGAAACTGAGGCATGGTATAAGCATGCATGGTAACTAAAAGATTTTCAAATGTTCACTGACTGGATGACTATATAAAGTGAATTGTCATCCTAAGGTCACATTGTTGACCACTGGCAAAGATGAACCTAGAATCTAGGTCTCTTGACTCTAAATCCACTGTTCTAAAAGATTATAGTTTCTTAATCACTTGTGGTAAGATAAAGAACAAAGGTATAAAAATATCTGGAAAGAAGACTAAACCTTATTGAAATATTTAAAATAAACAAAAACCCAGAACTGTTTTTAAGAACCAGATAAACTGAACAGCTATTTATTTTTCCCCACCTTCCCCATTTTATGTGTTCAGGAGTACTGACATAATAATGAAAGGAGAAATCAGGAGTCAGGTGAATTGTAGGGATAACCACCTTTTGAATGAACAGAAGAAATTTAAAAAATGAATACTCAAGCCTTGAAAATCTTGAGTACTAAATTTCACAAGATTTTAAAACTATGCTCATGTTACTATTCCATATCAAGTTGAATAAAACTTCCAAGTACATTCTATCAGTATTACTCTAACTGTTGATAAATACTGTAGTCATGTTAAAAGTTTACACAAAACTGAAAAGAAGGCTCATCCTTCCTTATTGAATTAAATCTGTTTAAGAAGAAATACAGAAAGAAGCAAAATATTTAAGGAACACAAAAATGGAAAAATTATCTGTTGATCTTGTGTATGACAATACCTTTAACTAGGCTAATACACCATGTATTCATGCTAGGAAAATTCATTTTACAAGCTGTAATGGTTGAATGTATAAAAAATAAACTATGAAGAAAAAGAACTACTATAAATAACTATAAACCCTGCTATACATAGCTCCATTTCCTTCAAAAAATGCTATTACGATCTGTCTTTCTTTCTCATAAACCAACGTGTATCTTGACTTCCAGTTTCCATTGAAGTGGTTTCTTATGACTTGTATTTCCATTCTAATCATCACAGAGAAATTGTTAGGACCATTTCTTACTAAATACATCAATGAATATTAATAAACATTGTTTCAGTACTACACATTTAAAATCTGGCTATATACTATATATGTAATACAGTACCAGAAAACTCAGAAGGGCTCAAAAAAACAAAACAAACAAACAAAAAACACCAGGATCATAGGCAATGGGGGGGAAGACACTGGAGCTAGCTTGAAAGAGTTCCCATTGGCCAAATTTGAACACCAAAAGAACTGACTGAATCCATAAATTCACAATATTATGCCAGAACTTTAAAAAGACCCTAAGAAATATAAGGGTGAATAAAACACAATCTCTGTGGTTAAGGAATTCACAAATTAGCTTATTCCTGAGCATCAAGCAGAATGTAACAACCATTAATGAGAACAAATCATATTAAGTGTTACAGTATTTCCAATTTCTAAACTATTAAGTACTATTAGTGCCAACCATATAGTCTTTATCAGATTAACTTTTTTACTTTTCCTCCCCTAACTGTAAGTTCCATGAGAGTAAGGCAACACTATTCTTCTCAAAGTGTCTAGCATAATGGGAAAATCTCATTTAACTAAACAGCTTAACATCCAAGTCTCTGACTCCACAGTTCCACCTGGTTCTGGCCCTTAACCAGTGTTAAATATCCATTAAGGATATTTATTTTGTTCTTTAATTTTTAGTATCAGATCCAAATTCTCAGTTTTAGGTTGGTTCTGCTCCAAACTGGCTGCTTACCCAGATTTATCCTCAAAATTCCTTAAATCAATCTGGAGGCATATCTCACCTTAGTTAATATGCCTAAGAGACTTCTTGGCTAAATCTAATAGTTTTCTTCATCTTGTTTTTTATTTTGATTTTTTTCTCTAAGTAGTTTCATTATGTTACCTCACCACAAGATCTATCTTTTTGATCATGCTCTGAAGAGTCAACTCTATACTACTTCACGAAATTATCATCTTTAGAAGCACATATTTTTATTACTAAGTTTAAAAATGTTATCTTTTAAAAAATTTATTATTATTATTATTATTTTTTAAAAAAATTATTTATTTATTCATTCATTTATTCTAATTTTATCAGAGAGGGACACAGAGAGAGAGGGAAAGTAAGAAAGTAAGCCACCAGGTTTGGGACTCGAACTGTGGTTGGCCACATGGGAGTATCCAGCACCCAACCACCATGCTACTTGTTGGTCCCCTACCGTTGTTATTTTTAATTTGACTAGAGAGAGACAGAGACAGAGAGTGCACAGGAAAGTGAGAAAGCAAGCCACAAGATCTGGGACTAGAACCACAGTTGGCCATGTGGGAGTACAGCATCTTAACCACCATGCCACCTGGCAGGCCCTAAAAATTTTTACCTTTAGAAGAAATGAGATATATACTAGGTCATCAGGAAAATTATGACATATTTTTCTGTTTTTCTATGCAAAAATGCATCATGACTTTTCCAATGACTCAGCAGATGTATATAATTGAGTAGAATGCCCTCTTTTTTAGAATATAACATAAAACTGGAACGTGGACTAAAAGTCTTGAATCAGATAAGGCATCCTGCATAGAATTATTCAAGTTTTTCTCCAAATGTGATATATTATGTATTCTCTTTGGAGGTAAGGAATGACTGGAAAGATATATAATGCCAGAAATTTTTAAAAAATCAGTCTTGAAACAACTGCTGAAATTCGGCTACCAGGTAAGTTACAAACTCTTAAGGAACTAGTAGGTTACGGTATGGTGGTTCGGGTGCTGGATTCCCAAAGGCCGACTGTGGCTTAAGTCTCAGACCCAGCAAGTTGAAAGATCACAACAAATAGATAAATAAAAAAATATTTTTTAATCAGAAACTCTTCAAACAGAACATACTGTATAGTTAAGCTAATCTATGTCCTTGGATAAGCTTTTCTTTCCTAAATAAGAAGTACATATAAAGTGGAGTATTTTTATTTAGTTTCTACAAGTGTCACATTTGTTTAGGGAATGTTTCTAGAAATGTCAAATATGTCTAGGAAATTTTAGTTGCCTGTGTTCTCAACATTTTTAAAAATTTATAAGTTAATTTCTAATATTCAAAAGCTAAGATTTTAACAGCATTCACTGAAACTAAAGTAAAACCTGAGAATCAAGTCAGACAAGTTCCCCAGTCTTGGAGAGAAAAAAAAAGCCCAAAATGTGCTGTAGAAAAAAGGGTAAAGAATACAAGGTAAGAGTAGATTTCTAACTAGATATTGGGTTCTCATTGGACAGAAATAATTCATTTTTATTTAAACCTTCAAGGAACTCCGACTATGTTTACTATATGACAGATGAGCCAGCAGGATTACAACAGGGTGGTGGGATATAGCAGGTCAGAAACCAGAAGGCCTGGGTGTGAGTTCCATCTCAGCTACTAACTAGCTGTCTAACTGCGTAAGTCCCTTAACTCTTAGGACCTCAGCTTCCTCACTTGTCAAAGGAAAAACTACAATAGATAAATTTTATTATTATTTTATTTTTTGGATAGGTTTTTGTTATAGGGCATGTGCGCTTGCCAGAAAGACAGAGGCAGAGAGAGAGAAAGCAAGAAATCACCACCCCCCCCGGCCATGGGGGTAGTCACGCTGCAATCCCTTCTCCTCCATTCTCCTTTCGGGATCGTGGGCACACATGCACACATGCCCAGCTTGAGTTTAAGCCACTAGGTCTGGGACTCAAACTGCAGTCAACTACATAGGAGTCCAGCAACATAGACATTATGCCATCTGCTGGTTCCAACAGATAAATTTTCAGAACAAATCTGGTTTAAAAATATATGAATCCTAGGGAACCAGCAGTTAGCGTAATGGCTATGTGGCTGGACTCCCACGTAGTCAACCGCAGTTTGCATCCCGGACCCAGTGGCGTAAAACTCACGCCGGGCGCGTGTCGTGCGTGCCCAAGATCCCGAGAGGAGAATGGAGGAGAAGGGATTGCGGCGCGACCATCCCCCCGGGGGGGATGATTTCCTGCTTTCTGTCTCTGTCTCTCTCTGTCTGGCAAGCGCACGCGCCCTATAGCGAAAACCTCTCCAAAAAAAAAAAAAAATATATATATGAATCTTAAATCTGATTTTTAACTATTTTACATTTTACACTGTGATATTATTACAGTCACTAAAAAACTGTCCATAGTACAACAATTTTTTTAAAATCTGTGGCTCCAAGTAAGATACATTGCTTACTCAAGACAAAATGGAACACAGAAGGAGGCTACTCATTTCAAGAAGTCATTTAAGAATGAATTTTTAAAATGTAAATGACTGATGTAAAGTTAAAAAAAAAAAAACAAAAAAACAGTACTAAACATTTCATTCAATAGGCCTAAATCAATTTTCACAGGAGTCCAAATATAATCTCTCATGATTCACATGGGCTCTTTGAGTAGCACAGAAAAAGTATTTACTTGTCCTAAGGCCTGTGTGTGCTCCTGCATGGTACTTTAAATAAAATGAAAGCTTGTAACTTCACACACTAAAGTTTTTCTCAAACATTAAGATTTTCTTAAAAATTAAACTCATTACCAGCAGCCATTAGTACAAATAGAAAAACACTACTTTTGATTCTTATTTCTGCCTCCAGAAGCAGACTGTTGCTATCAATATAGTTTGTGGTAAGCATGTCAGTTCTATTCTTGGGTACCACTCTGTAACTACGTAACATACTTAGAGCTCTGCAATATTTAAAAGGAAATGAAGACTATCAGAAACAGGCAATAAGAATAAACATACAGTCAAAAACTCTCCAAAATGCATTAGGCACAAAATAAAGAGAAAGAATAGCTGCTAAAACTACAGAAACAAACAACTAAGCTGTTTTCTGCCCATCATTTTAATTCATACATCACTGCTGAACAACTTTTTTTTTTTTTTTCTTTTTGGGAGAGGTTTTTGCTACAGGGTGTGTGCGCTAGCCAGAAAGACAGAGAAAGACAGAAAGCAAGAAATCACCCCCTAGGGGGAATGGCCATGCCACAATCCCTTCTCCTGCATTCTCCTCTTGAGATCTTGGGCATGCACGCATATGCACCTACCGTGAGTTTAAGCTACCAACTCCTACTCCCTGTTTAATGGCTCTTAAAATGGCTTTAAAAAAAAAATTCAATGGGAACCAGCAGTTAGCGTAATGGCTATGTTGCTGGACTCCCACGTAGTCGACCACAGTTCGCGTCCTGGACCCGGTGGCTTAAAACTCACGCCGGGCGCGTGTGCGTGCATGCCCAAGATCCCGAGAGGAGAATGGAGAAGGAATTGCGGCATGACCATCCTGGGTGATTTCTCACTTTCTGTCTCTATGCTGTTGCTTTTCGGGCAAGCCCACGCGCCCTATAGTGAAAATCTCTCCAAAAAAAAGTTAAAAAAAAATTTCAAGTTCAGGAACAAGCAGATGGCATCATGGTTATGTCGTTGGACTCCCATGTGGTCGACTGCTGTGCAAGTCCTTGGACAGATGGCTTAAAACTCATGCTGGGCACGTGTGCATGCATGCCAAAATCATGAGAGGAGAATGGAGAAGAAGGAATTGTGGTGTGGCTATCTTCCCTAAGGAGTGATTTCTGCCTCTCTGACAAGTGCACACACCCTATAGTAAAAATCTTTCTCTAAAAAAAATCAAGTTCAAATGATTTTATTAATTTAAGATGAAAAATATAGGGGCAAAGGAAAAAGATTCATATGCAATGATTGAATGTAAATAAAAAATACCATTCTAAAAATTGCAGGGGAAAGCAAAAAGATTCAAAGAATACAAAAGGGTATACTTCATTTAATTCTAAAAGTTCACTATTTCAAAAATTCAGGTTTAATAATAAAATGAGCTTACGTATTAAAAACTCTATAAATGGGCCAGCAGGTTGTTCAGAGGTTAAGGTGGCTGGATCCCACATGGCCAACTAGGCAGCCTGAGTCTCAGACCCGACTGCTTAAAAAGCATGCCTGGGGCATGTACATGTGTACCCAAAATCCTGAGAGGAGAGTGGAAGGAAAGAGAATGTAATACGGCCATCCAACCTTGGGGGTGATTTCTCACTTTCCCTCTCTCTTTCTCTCTCCCCCCCCATGACAACATGTGCCCTACAGCAAAAACTAAACAAACAAACTGCACAAAGAATGTTTAAGATATTTAAAATACTTTTTAGTTGATATTTAAATAAATTGATTGCTTGTGTACATACACTTAACAGAATATAAAAACTTAAGGTATATTCACATATAAACATTTTCAAAACTAAGCTTCAGTAAGAGCTTTGAGTTACTTTTAGTTACTCAAATATCTAATTGCCTATTTAATTGGCAGAAATTATGAGAAGATTCCTGTGACAAATAATAATTTAACTTAAAAACGTCATCTCGGGGACCAGCAGGTGGCGTGGTGGTTAGGGCTCCGGACACTCTCACGTGGCCAGTCACAGTTGAGTCCGGGACCTGGTAGCTTGCTTTCTCACTTTCTCTCTCTATCTCTCTCTGGTCAAATTAAAATAAATGAATGAGAAAATAAAATTAAAAATAAATAATTATTTTTTTAAAAAGTCATCTCTCCAACTGAGAATGACAGAACACCTTCTGGGTATCAGAAGCAATACAATGATTATTCCTAGGAAGTAAGTTGGTTTTATTTACATGTTGTCTACAGCTATCTATCTATCCATCTACCCAGCCAGCCAGCCAGCCACACACACACACACACACACACACACACACACACACTGATTTGATTTCTGGTCATCTTTGCCCTAAAAATTGCTCTCTTAATTTTCACATAATTCCTTGCCTCTTGTCTTAAGATCTGCACAGCCCCCACCAATAAGATCCTCACTAGATTGCAGCTCCTTGAACTCAGACCTTCATAACTGTGAACTAAACAAATCTCTATTCTTTACAAGTTACCCAGTGTGGTATTCAGTTGTTAGTGACAGAAAAATGGCTAAATCAGGTGATTTTGGTCTTCCTTGCTGACTTTCTTGACCTTAAAGGTTGGAAGTGCCCCAGAACCTGCTCCTGGGCTCCCCTCTCTATGAAAAATGCCATTTATATATAGTCACTGACTACTACACCTATGTTTAGCCCTTACCTCTCTTTAGAATTTCAGATTCACATATTCATTGCCTACCTGACATCTTCATTTGAATGTTTAAAGGGAATGTCAATGTTAACATGAATAAGACAGAGCTTCTGATTTTCTACCTTGCCCTAATCTCAGTCAGTGGCACCAAACAACCACGCACTCATAACTGTCAAGCCAAAAATCTCTGGAGTCACTGACTACTTTCTCTTACTAAAGAAACATTCTTCGAAAACATCCACATTGCCTTTTTTTTTTTTTTTAATGAGACTTTTGGAATAGGGCACATGTGCTTCTTGCCAGAGAGGTAGTGACAGAAAGTAAGAATTCACCCCCTGGGGGAATGGCTACGTTGCAATCCCTTCTCCTCCAGTCTCTTCTCAGAATTTTGGGCATGCAAGCACATGTGCCCGGCTTGAATTTCAGGCTTCAGGGCCCATGGTCAGCCATGTGGGTGTCCAGCGACATAACCATTATGCGATCTGCTGGTCCCCTAATACATCCACATTGCACTACTTCCACTTCCATCCTTCTCAGCCATCTTTGCTATTACCTGGACTATGGTAACAGATTCCTAATGAATTTCCTTGTGTCTCTTGTTTTTCTCTTAAAATCAATTCACTATACAGCAGGAAGGGTAAAGGACTCACATCACTCACTGCTTAAAATCATCCAAAGGGCTCCCATTATGCTAAGAATAAAATCCAAACTATATATCCTGGCTTACAAGGCACTGTCCAGAAGTCCCCCATTATCCATGGTTTTCATCCCTGTAACTTGAGTTGTCCATGATTAACCACAGTCTGAAAATATCAAATGGAAAATTGCAGAAGTAAACAATTTTAAACTGTGAACCTTTCTAATATTGTGATGAAATCTCATGCCATCCAGGCCTACACCTTCTTTATTACAAGAAGAAGGGGTAGTACATAACAGTAAGATATTTTGAGAGTAAGAGAGATAGTGAGCATATTCATATAATTTTCATTATGGTATACTGCTATAACTGTTCTATTTTATTATTATAGTTATTGTTGTTAATCTCATGCTGTATCACATTCATAAATTAAGACTTTACAAAAGGTATCTATGTATAGGAAAGCATATAGTATATATAGTGTTTGCAGTATCAGGTATTAATTGGGGGTCTTGGGATGTGTCCCTATAGAGAAAAGAGGGAGACTATACTCTTCCCCTACTCATATACTCTGACCCCATTTACCTCTTTAATCTTATTTCAACATTTTCACATCCTCCACTACACTCCAGCAATACTTCTGTGGTTTCTCAAGAAGCCCACTTTACTTTCTTCTAAGGTCTTTGTGCTAATTATTTCTTCTGTCTGGAATGTTCTTTCCACTGTTTTTTACACATAAGTAAGTTTCTAAACTTTTTTTTTTTAAAGAGTGGTAGTGAAAGAGAGAAATCACCCTCCAAGAGGGATGGCCACACTGTAATCCCTTCTCTTCCATTCTCCTCCTGGGACTCTGAATACATACAAACACACATACCCAGAGTGATTCTCAAGCCACCATGTCCAGGACTTGAACAGTCAATCATGTGAGAGTCCAGTGCCCTAACCACCACGCCACCTGCTGGCTCTCTTGGCATTTTTACCACAGCTTATATGTTATATTATCTACAAAGTCTTTCACAAATGTCATTTATTTATTAAAAACATTTTAATGGAGTACCTACTACATGCCAATACTGTTTTTGAGGCTGTGGGAAAGGTACTCAATCTCATTAGTAAGCAGAGATATGCACATTAAAATCATAATGAGAAAACCCTTCATAGTCACATAATGTCTAAATGTCTAACAATCCCACAAGCTGATGAGCATGCAGAACGATAACTTTCTTCACTGCTCGGAGTCAGCAGATGGCATAGCAGTTATGTCGCTGGACTCCTACATGACTGTGGTTCAAGTTCCAGCCCCAGTGGCTTGAAAATCATGCTGGGTTGGGACCAGCTGTTAGCATAATGGCTATGTCTCTGGACTCCCATGTAGTCGACCTCAGTCCTGGACCCAGTGGCTTAAAACTCACGCCAGGCACATGTGTGTATGTGTGCCTAAGATCCCAAGAGGAGAGTGGAGAAGGGATTGTGGCGTGGTCATCCCTCCTGGGGGGGGTGATTTCTCGCTTTTCGTCTCTCTCTGGCTGGAGTGCACACGCCCTATAGCAAAAACCTCTCCCCTCCCCCCCAAAAAAAAGAAAAGAAAAGAAAGAAAATCATGCTGGGCACGTGTATCTGCATGCCCAAGATTCCAGGAAGAGAAAAGAGGAGAAGGGACTGAGGCATGGCCATCCCCCCTGTGGGGGGTGATCTCTCACTTTCCCTCTCACTGCCTCTCTCTCAAGTGAGCGCATGTGCCCTATGGCAAAAAAAACTGTTAAAAGGGGAACCAGCAGTTAGCGTAATGGCTATGTCGCTGGACTCCCACGTAGTCCACTGCGGTTCGTGTCCCGGACCCAGTGGCTTAAAACTCACACCGGAAGCGTGTGCGTGCGTGCCCAAGATCCCGAGAGGAGAATGGAGGAGAAGGGATTGCGGCGTGGCCATCCCCCCTGGGGGGTGATTTCTCGCTTTCTGTCTCTATGTCTCTCTCTGTCTGTCTGGCGAGCGCACGCACCCTATAGCAAAAACCTCTCAAATAAAACAAAAAACAAAAAACTATTAAAAGAAAAGGAGGAACCAGCAGTTAGTGTAATGGCTATGTTGCTGGACTCCCATGTAGTCGACCACGGTTCAAGTCCTGGACCCAGTGGCTTAAAGAAAAGAAGGAAAAACTTTCTTCACTGGCTCATTAGAGTGTAAACTGTCATAATCACTTGCACCAACATTCTTACTAGACCAAACTGAAAGTAATCCAAACATTAATTGCTATTGTTCCCCAATCTTAAAAATGTTTATATCATCAGTAGAATAAATAATAACTCATAGTGTATTTATACAAAGGAAACTTAGATAGCAATGAAACTACAACAGCTACATTAGAAAATGACAGCAAGATCCCCAAAAGGTGGAGAACAAAAGCAAGATCCCCAAAAATACATACTGTAAGAACCCATTTATACACAGTTCAAAGGCTTAAACTATTTTGTTAGAAGTTGAGATCATGGTTACCTTTGAGAAGGAGGGAGTGAGTAGTGGCTGGAGCAAAGTATGAATGGAGCTGTGGGGTCTGGTTCCTTGGCCCTGGGTAGTAGTTACATCAGTGAGATCACTTTGTGCTAAATAACTGAGTCATAAACTAGTGTCACTTGGGCACTTTTCTGTATCTAATATAGGTTGGGAATCCTATATCTACATAAAGATATAGATATCTTCGGGTTGGAACCCAATTGCAAACCTGAACTTTATGTTTCATATACATCTTATAAACATACCCAGAAGATAATTTTATACAAAACTGAGTTCTGAATGTGACCCAGTGTGAGTCAAGTGTGGAATTTTCCACTTACATAGTCATGTTTGCATTCAAGAACATTTCAGATTTTGAAGGATTTTGGATTTTCAAATGAGGAATGCTCAACCTGTACCTCTTTGACACAAAATTTTTATTTTTTAAGTTTTTGTTCTTTACATTGTTCAATTTCTATGATTATAAATACATTGTTGTAAAGGAAGTTGAGGATAATAACCAGGGAATTAATACTAAGCTTCTTCATGAAGATGCAGTGGATAATGTGCAATTTAGCCTTACTATCAGACTAAATAGTTATGGCTCTTCTACTCAATGGCTTATTTTTATCTTTTTATCATATAAACATTCTGAAGCATTTAAGTGACTAGGTTTCCCCTTCTATGTTCACTGCCGTAAACCTTAGAGCCACGTTTGAGATCCACTTACAAGAACTATATAGATAATTTTGTGGTATGTATTTTTGTATTGGTCTCAATCGTAGTTCTATATTATATTTCTACAGTTGTTTTTCTTTACTTTTTCTCACAAAATTTTAGTTTGCTATTTTGTAACATTCGCAAATTTCCTTAGTTCTATCTGGAACACAGAAGGGATTTAATGAATACAAATAATTTAAAGGGTTTTTGTTCTATTAATTTCTTTTTAAAAATATGCCATTTGCGGGACCAGCAGTTGGCGTAATGGCTATGTTGCTGGATTCCCATGGACTGCGGTTCGAGTTCCAGACCTGGTGGTTTAAACTCGCGCTGGGTGTATGTGTGTGCACACCCAAGATCCTGAGAGGAGAATGGAGGAGAAAGGATTGCGGTGTGGCCATCCCCCCGGGGGATGATTTCTTGCTTTCTGTCTCTCTGTCTGTCTCTGTCTTTCTGGTGAGGACACATGTGCCCTATAGCCAAAACCTCCCTCCCCCCCCAAAAAATGCCATTTGCGAGGCCAGCAGGTAGCATGGTGGTTAGGGCGCTAGACTCCCACATGTTCAACTATGGTTTGAGTCCCAGACCTGGCAGCTGGCTTTCTTACTTTCTCTCTTTCTCTTTGTGATGAGTGCATGTGCCCTATAGCAAATTTTAAAAAGTAATGATGATAAAAGTAAGTAAAATTAAATAAGTAATTCTTTTTAAAAAGTAATTTGTTTAGTTTTACTTCATTCCAATTTAATGCACTGCAGTCTGACGGAAAGTCCTAATTCCAGCTTCTGCCCACTTATTAGTCATGTGACTTTGGACAAGGTCTCTCTGAGACTATAAAATGAGATTTTTACAGGATAATTATACAGATTAAAATAATTATTCCAGGGATCGGCAGATGGTGTAATGGTTACATCACTGGACTCCTACGTAGTCAACTGTGGTTCAAATACCAGACCGGCGGCTTAAAACTCAAGTCAGGCGTGTGTGCGTGCGTGCCCAAAATCCTGAGAGGAGAATGGAGGAGAAGAGACTGCGGCATGGCCATCCCCCCGGAAGATGATTGCTCACTTTCTGTCTCTCTGTCTCTATCTGTCTCTCTAGTGAGCACACACGTCCTACAGCAAAAGATGTCTCAAGAAAAAAATTATTAAAAGGATCTATACTTGGTTTGGCAGCTACCACATAGAATATGCAGTAAAAACAGGGAAAATGCGCTCAACACAGAAAAGCTATTAAGCGGGAACCAGCAGTTAGCGTAATGGCTATGTTGCTGGATTCCCATGTAGTTGACAGTGGTTCGCGTCCCGGACCCGGTGGCTTAGAACTCACACCGGGCGCGTGTGCGTGCGTGCCCAAGATCCCGAAAGGAGAATGGAGGAGAAGAGATTGCGGCGTGACCATCACCCCTCGGGGGTGATTTCTCACTTTCTGTCTCTATGTCTCTGTCTGTCTGGCGAGCGCATGTGCCCTACAGCAAAAACCTCTCAAAAAAAAAAAAAAAAAGCTATTAAGCAAATAGAACTAGAATTACTTTTCCAGGATTTTTAAAACATGAAGCACATTAAAACTATTTTATTAAGACATTATAAAACTATTTTATTAAGACATTATAAAAATGCACAAAGCTATTTATTGGGGAAATACATAATTTTCAGGCATTTGGTAGTTTCTGACATAGTGCAACTGCTAAGAGTGGTAATTACTATCCATACTGTCGCAATTTCCATTATTATGCACTGCACTTTGATTTGTATTTTTATCTCCACTGTAGACTATGACACCGCCCTTGAGGGTATAGATTGTTTCACTCTTCCTTATCTTCAGTTCTGAACCTATTGCCTAGAACGTAGTAGGTGCTCTGATGATAAGATGGGTGGGAGGGTCAGAAGTGCGAAAGGATGGGATAAGGAAAGCACTTGAAATTAAGATCAAGGTTCTTTTTTTTCCTTTTTTTTTAATTGTTAGAGGGCACATGTGCTTGCCAGAGAGAGAGAAGCACCTCCCCAATGGGGTGGGGTCTTGCCACAATTCCTTCTCCTCCATTTTCCATGGATTTTTGGGCACACACGCACGTACACCTGGCACAGGATTCAAACCATGGTCAGTCATGTAGGATCTGGTCTGGCATTCTTTAGCCCTAGGCAACAGGGCCTACCTCACTTTAAAAAAAAAAAATCCATGAGTGAGTAAGACAGAGACACAGATAGAGACAGACCAAACAGAGAAACAGCATCTCTGCGCGTCTAGAGGTCGTTGCTACACCTTCAGCAGTGCCAGCAAGCCCTGGTCGTGGGCACATATGTATCTGGCATATTCAAGGAGGTCTCAGGCCATTATCCTAGAACCTTCCCATGTGAGTCGGCCTTCTGGAGAATCACATTTTACCACTGCACCACTATCTGGCCTCCAATCTGTTTGTTTTCCATGGGGACAAGCGGCAGGGATGAGGGGAAGATTAACCATGGCTCTTGCTAAGTCTTCTCCAATGCATGGTAAGGACTTCCACAATGCCTTCTGTGAAGGTTTTGGTAAGGTAATCCAAGTTTAACACTTACATGTGAAGAAGGAAATACTAGAAGCAAAACTAGTGAGGTCATCAGGCCACTTAGACAATAGCGCAACAGTAAAATGCGATGCTCTGAAAAGTTGGCCCACATGGGGAGGTTCCAAGTTCATATCCAAAGATCTCCCTCAATAAGCCAGGTATGTATGTGCCCATTATCAGGAGTATGCTGAAGCTGAGGGTGGTTGGTGGTGCTGTCTCTCTTGCTTATGGAATAAAAACAGACAAAAAACTAGTCAAGTTGTAAAGGTAGGAATAGTAGAGCAGGGGTTGAAAGATCACAGCAAGCAGCAGTGAAGGTACACCTCCATTTGTAATGCCTACAGGGAGAGTGAGTTTTTGAGGTTAGATCAGCTACAGAATTCACTAACTGGAATATATAAATTCATGTCTCTGAGAGAAACAACATAACTAAAATAATGCTGTTAGCTACTATTCTTAAGATTATAGATAATGATTTTTTTTTTTTGAGAGAGAGATTTTTGCTATAAGGCATGTATGCTCACCAGAGAGATAGACAGAAAGTGACAAATCACTGCCCGGGGTGATAGCCACGGCAATATCCTTTCTCCTCTTGGCATTTTGGGCTCACTTGCACATGCACCCAGCGTGAGTTGCAAGCCGCTGGGCCCAGGATTCGCACCTTGGTTGACTATGTGGGAGTCCAGTGATAAAACCATGATGACATCTGTGGTCCCTGATTATATGTTATCTAATATAATATCTGTAAACAGCACAGAACAGACCAAACTGGATTCAATCTTGGCTCAACCATTTACTACTGGTATAATGTCTGGCAATTTACTTAAGCATTGAGAGTCTCAGTTTTCATATCCATGCAACTGATAATACCACCTTCATACAGGATTGTTATAGAAGTTAATAAAAATGAATATGAAAGGCCAGCAGATGGCATAGTGGTTATGTCACTGGACTCCCACATGGCTGGCCGACCGCAGTCAAGTCCCAGAAGACCTGGGGCTTGAAACTCACGCCAGGCCAAGATCCTGAATGGAAGAGAAGGAATTCAGCCCGGCCACCACCCCTGGAGGGGTGATTTCTCACTTTCCCTCTCTCTGTTTATCTCTCTCTCTCGCTCTCTCCAGCTAGCACATGCACCCTAAGGCAAAAAAAAAAAAAAAACTCTCTACAAATTAAAAAATAAAATATATATGAATTGTCTTGACCCAAAATGGTAACTTAATAAATATGAACTATTATTGTTATTTTATAGACCAACAATGTAAATTATTGTTCCTAACAAATAACCTGCTTACCCTATTTCACCATTTCAAATAGTTGACTGTGCTAAATGGTCAGTTATAATTTGTACATTATGGATTTATCTTCAAGAAGATGAACCTGCAAAGTTTTTCTCAATGTTTCCTTTATAATTTAGAGTACAAAAACCAGCCACATACTTAAATATAACATTGATGTTTCAAAGTTAATTTTCATTTTGAAAGGCAAAGATTCCACAAATCTAGCACATGGGAAAATGTTAAAACTAGAGAAATCAGACTGAATTTGGTTCTTTTTTTCATTGTGAAGTGCTGTATCAAAAGAATGAAAATACTGGAATAAAAAAGTGACACCTTAATTTAATCTTAAAGAGCTGGTCCAAAACAGTAATTTTATACAAGTCTACTATAACTAGTATCTTGGTTTAAACTTGTACTTTTTTTCTCACTTATCTTCTTAGTGACCAAACTTTGAAACAGGTGAGTGAATTAAAATCTGCTCAGAAAACATAATAAAAAGGAATCTCTACTGAATATCTACAATGGTTTCATATTATCTATTAAATTTAATCTCTTCTAGCTCTGAAAATTCATCCTAATCTGGTTCTACTTAGTCTATTCTTATTTTCTACAACTTACTCACATGAATCCTTCAGTCGATTCTGGTCTCCTCTACATTCCCCACCTCACACCTGCAGCTGCACTACAGTTTCTTCCCTGCTGTCTACCATGACTTCTGACTGGTGGTATTTAAACACAGGACTTCGGCTATGCTGAATTACACAATCAGCATCTCATCACAAACTATTCTAGTCATTAACCTACAAAATCTAGCTCTTTATTTTAACAGGAAATTCTATGCTGCTGATTACTTTTCATGTCTGTTTAACATAAGAAACTTTCATAGGCCATATACATAATAAAAAAAAGTTAAACCTCTTATGAATTATTTTATGTCAGTCCTGAGGAAAAGAATATTATTTTTAGTCAAGAAACAATACAGGCAAAATTAATGTTTATGAGCTGTTAGACTAGTTTTCTTAATTCAGCAACATTAAATAATACTTCCTTATTATATCACTAGGTGTCAAGATAATTATGGGAGATTGCTTTATTTTAGTAATGATTTCTTTTGAGAATATCTTTTGAACACAAGGAATAATCTCCAGGTTTTTCAAAAGAATAAGGGCTTCTAGAACATGCTTATTTGTAACTTGTTCTTTCATTCAGAACTAAAAATGACATGTAAATAGATAAAGAGTGTATGTCAGAGCCTAGATCAAAATTGAGTACTTACAGTAACGATCTCCAGAATTTTAGGACATATTAAATGGAATGACATCAAAGATTTATCCTTTGTGTTCATATTTTGTTTCTTCTTCATCCAGAATTTACTCTTAAACTATGTCTAAGAGGTATTACCCAAAACACTCAGACTTTAACTGAAGGGTGTAATATCAGGAAGGGGTAATGTCTAAACTTTTTCCTTTGAGGTTTAAATTCATCTAGAGACCAAAGTGAGTTTCTTTCCTCTTCTTTTCCTAACAAATGAGGTTTATGTTAGCCTTTCAAATCTCATCACTGTGAATACATATTTCTTAACAAATGATTCAAAATAAGAAATAGGCTTTTCTATCATGTTTAGCCAGACATTGGCATCAGAAACCAATAAGGACAAGGAAACTGACCTACAACCACGATAACAAAAATGATCTCTAACCAACACATTAGTTTACATTATTTAAACTGCTCAGTTTAGTACCTAGTAAAACTCTTGAAAAAATTCCTAAGTTGAATTTCACAGATTCAAGGTAGTGCCAGTTTAAGAACGTTCAAATACTAAGAAATCTGTTAACTGATATTAGGCAAGTATATCCTTTTTTGCAATCTCAGTAATACCACCATGAAAGAGAAAAGAAGACGAGAGTAAAAAGACTTCCTTCTACCCACAACGGAAAATACCACAAATCTATTCTACAGGTATAAGGAAAATTTTAGTTTAGTTGAACTAATTTTGACACCTAGGCAAACTATCAAAGACTGTAAAACTATAATAAAAAAAAAAAAGTACTTGTTTTGAAAATATTCATTGGTCATATTAGGTAATGATTATGAGGTTTAAGAAAAATATTCAGTATTAGAGCAGAAAAATCTTATTAAAATATAATCTTCTAAAATATTAATTATAATCAAGTACTCAAAAATTGTTAACGTGAAAGAGTCAGTCCTATAACCAGTAATGAAGTGTTATTACAATACAGAGGAAGGAAGAAAGAAATATGTGAA
Organism: Tupaia belangeri chinensis; assembly: GCF_000334495.1. NCBI lineage: Eukaryota > Metazoa > Chordata > Mammalia > Scandentia > Tupaiidae > Tupaia > Tupaia belangeri. The sequence continues at coordinate 1,230,581 of NW_006159453.1, read as the reverse complement.
GATCAAAATTTATCACTTACCTCATGATTCAGCTCTGCTATCTGATCTTTCAGTTCCCTAATATACTGGTTAGAATCAGACTTGTTAAGCTGTCCTTGAAGCTTTCCTTCTTCTTTCTGTTGTGTGACAATATAACAAAGCAAAAATGAGACGATTTTCACAGAAGGTACTCAAATATTTCAAGACATAGAACAATATATACTTTAATTAGCTTAATTATGAACAAATCTACTCCCAAATTATCTCTGAAAGATAATTTGCAGTGAATGACACTGAATATTTATAAATGATGTTTAATGGAAGTGGTTTACAATAAATAACTTGTACCCTAAAATGTATTTCTTTGAGGAAATTTAGAAATCAATAATTAAGTAGTCCTATAAATAAAAAATTTACCCTAGAATTTCAATGCCATTTACCTAGTCATTATAATTTAAAAAAATTTCTAGAGGGCTTGTGTGCTTGCCCAAGAGAAACAGAGGCAGAGAGAGAAAGTGAGAAAGTTCCCCCCTATCATCCATGGCCATGCCACTCCCTTCTCCTACATTACTCCTTTCAAGATTTTGGGCATGCATGCACATGCTTGGCATGTGTCTCAGACCTCTGGGCCCAGGACTTGAACTGAAAAGTTGGCCAAATGGGATCCAGCTGCCTTAACCACTACACCACCTAGTTATTCTGAGGGCAGATGATGCTCTAGCTACACCCTAAGAAGTACAAATGCTTAGGTAAGAAGGCAGTGAACACTCACAGCTCCACTAGGAATCTACCTTTGCTTGGAGAACAGAGGAGGAGGAACAATCTCTCCAAAGCACTCCAAAAAGGAGAGGTCAGCTCTGAGTCTCCTGTTTAATTATTCCAGGCAAGCATACTGGGACTCCTAGATAGGGCTGACTGAAAGGTGCTCCTGGCCAACCACAATGGTGCAGGGGTAGCACAGTGCTCTGCAATGCAGAAGCCACAAGGAAAGATCCTGGGTTCAGACCCTGTTTCCCTGTGCATGCAGGGCATGAGCCTGTGATCCTGGCTGACAGAAGCTGAGAGAACTGTGGCATGAAAACCTGTTGGGGATACTCCCAATCCATCTCTCTCATTAAAGAAATAAATGAATACATTTAAAAAATAATAATAATCTTAACCCTAAAAGTTAGTTTCAGAAGAGTGTTGGAACCATTTCCTAGGCATATAGACTGGGAAGGGGAGGAGCTGCCTTTTTCTTATACCAGATGAAAACAAATGTGAGCATTTAAATACAAGGCTTTTTTGTTTGTTTGTTTTTTGGAGAGGTTTTTGCTATAGGGCGTGTGCGCTCACCAGAAAGATAGAAAGCGAGAAATCAACCCCCAGGGGGATGGTCATGCCACAATCCCTTCTCCTCTTGGGATCTTGGGCACGCATGCACAGGCGCCCAGTGTGAGTTTAAGCCACTGGGTCTGGGACTCAAACCGTGGTCGACTACACGGGAGTTCAGTGACATAGCCATTATGCTAACTGCTGGTCCCAACAAGACTTATTAAAGAGTGAAAGTAGAATTGTTTATGATATCTCCTAATTATCTGTAATTAGGAAGCCATGTGTTGGTGCTTAAAATATATATAGTGAAACTACTTAATACTGCTAATACTAAAAAAAGTGTAGCAGGTTACTTTTAACAGCTGCCAACTATCTGATTTCCTTCCACGGAGATAACCACTGTTAACAGTATTTAAGTGTAGTCTTCTCATCACATTTATACATATGTAATAAACACACATGAATACACACACATTTTATACTACACATACTATACATGTTGTTTGGTACTTTGCTATTATCTCTCAACAACGTAACTTGAATATCATTCAGTAGCAGCACATTCAGAGCAGAAAGGTACACATTATACATTTTCTGTAGAGCTTAATTCTCTTTTGGCACTTTGGTGGTACAAGACTGGCACTTATATACCAAGAGTTGTTCTGAACCCTTTATATGTAACCACTGTTGTAGAGGGTATTTTATCTCTACTTTATAGACAAGGAAACTTAAAGAGCGAAGTGGTTGTTCAGAACTTATGAAGATATTTTTGCTCCAATTTATAACATTCAGAACCATAAGAATCAATAAAGCAGAGAAAAATACCTGGAGATTTATACAAAAGGCTAAGCAAATTAGCTTTCTTCGATTCATTTTAAAAGTCTGTCTTTACTTGAGTGTTATTTTGGCCTCTACTGATTTAAGTGGGAACTGAATATTAAAGAATTAAAGAATGAAATGCTGTGGCCAGTTGCATTTACGGCCCTAAGTGAACGACCCCTATTATCAACTTACAGCTGCCCAGTATCATGTACTTATGTGTACATGTAGCATGTGTACTTATGTCTGTATCTTAGTTTTACTCATTCCACTCTTTTTTTCTTTCTTTCTTTAGGCTTTTGCCAAAGGGTACATGCACTTGCCAGAGAGAGGGGAAGTCAAAAATCACCCCTCGGGTGAATGGCCATGTTGCAATCCCTTCTATTTGATAATTCTCTTGGGATTTTTGGGCATGCATGCACATGTGCCTGGCATGATTTTCCATCTGTCAGATCTGGGACTCAAACTGCTGTCAGCCATGTAAGATTCCAGAACCTTAATCACTATGCCACTTCTTAACCACTCATTCCACTTAAATTAGTATTTCAAAGACACAGAACAAGAAGAATAATATAAGAAAGACTAATGATCTCACCACTCAAATCCACTTTATTTCATAACTATCTCATTCTAAGATGTTGGTCGGCTCTAGACTTACTCCATCACAGTAAATACTCTAAGTAGCAAGGATGGTGTCAAGCAGAAAAGAGTGAGTGAGTGAGTGAAGCAGGAAGGAGGAATGTAGAAAAGAGAAGAAAATATGAAGGAGAAAACTCACTGATGTAAAATAAATGAAACCATTGTTACTATAGAAGATATTCTCCAAATCTCATATATGACATGAGAAATGGCAGCAGCAGCTAAATAAGTAGATACCATGCCAAAGGAGATTAATTTGATGAGAATCACTCATTTAGATATAAATGTTCAGATGTCCTTTTTGGTGGTGTTTTGGTCTAATCTTGGTATCAAGATTAGATTCCCTTGATTAAATGGAAAGTAAAATCTACTACTAGGAAGAATTCTTTCTGGATGTTGTTAGATTCTGGATGAAGCTAAATGTTGCAGTTTGGAATCAAGATCTGGAGAAAACTACCTTTGAATTTGGTGCCTAATGAAGGCAAAGTTCTTAAGGATTTTGGACATTCTACAGAAATATCATGTAGAATAACACAGAACTTTCAGGGCAAATAAAATGACAAATCCCACAGTAAGCTCTAACATTGTAAGAGAATTCAAAAATGCAGAAAGATTTTAGGAGTGAAAAGCTATAGGACAACCAGTAACAATAATTAACACAAATTCCTTCCTATAATGAAGCTTGCAATTAAAAACAAAAACAAAAACATCTTGTAGAATAGGAATCATTAAATCTGTTGTACAAAAAGCAACCAAGTGACTCCAAAGATGTATCCTCCAAAGGTGGGTTTTGGGAGTCAGTCATTGGCTCCCAAAGGACATTACATTAAGGCCACTCAGCAGTAATGTAATACTCTGCCAAGCTGACACACCTAGGAAAGTACACAGCTCATGTTCGGAGAACTCCCCAACACCAGGCATGTGCATGCCATGACTCAGAGCTGCCTAGAGCTGGGGCTGGAACATGGCATAACAAGACCCTGTTGAGGTCCCCTATCTTTCTCTCTCTCTCTCTCTCTCTTTTTTTTTTTTTAAAGAAATTGCTTTAAAAAATATTTTAAAAAGAACTAAACAAAGCTGGGTCTTAGCAGGGTTGAGTTAAAAGGTTTGTTATAGTACCTTTGTTTCTTCAGAGGAAAGGTAGTATCTGATGAAAAACAGGGAAGCTAAGAAATTTTATAATGAAAAGGTAAAATATTTTTTATTAAAAAAAGACATTCTAGAAAGATGTTTGTGGAAAATCAAAGAAGTCACCTTAGATTTTGTGACTAAATAAAATATGTGTTCTGTGAACTTTTACTCATTATTAAAAAACATAGACAGAGGGCCAGCAGGTGGCATGGAGGTTAAAGCAGCTGGATCCCACATGGCCAAATGCATGTTCTTGTGTGTCCTAAATCCCAAGAAGAGAATGGAGGAGAAGTAATTAGTAGTGTGGCCATCCCCCAGGGGGTGATTTCTCACTTTCCCTCTCTGTTTCTCACCAGTGAGCACAGGTACCCTACAGCAAAAGTTAAAAAAACAAATGAACAAAAAGTCAGACAGAAATTCCAAAAAGAAAACTTTATATATATATTTTTTTTGGGGGGGGGGGGTTTGCTAAAGGGCTCGCCAGAAAGAAAGAGACAGAGCAGAGACAGAGAGACAGAAAGTAAGAAATCACTCCACAGGGGGGATGGTCACATCACAATACCTTCTCCACTCTCCTCTCTGGATCTTGGGCATACACGCACATGAGCCCGGCGTGAATTTAAGCCACCAGATTCGGGACTTGAACCGCAGTCAACTATGTGGGAGTCCAGCGACATAGCCATTACGCTAACTGCTGGTCCCAGAAAACTTTAAATTTTCAATTAAATTAAATTGTATACAACTATGATTTTTAGATTTGAATATAATTTTGTAAAGCTAAATGTTGATTTCTTCTGTAAAACTTTTACATACAAATAGACTACGACACCCATTAAATAATTATGTCTGTGGAGACAGAGAGACACACACATACACACTGAATAACAACTTTTAAGACACAATTAGAAAACTGAGGAGGGACCAGCAATTAGCGTAATGGTTATGTCGCTGGACTCCCATGTAGTCAACCGCAGTTCGTGTCCCAGACCTGGTGGCTTAAAACTCATGCCAGGCCCGTGTGTGTGCGTGCCCAAGATCCCGAGAGGAGAATGGAGGAGAAGGGATTGCGGGGTGGCCATCCACCCAG